>NC_073695.1:224153160-224242021 GCF_029784165.1 Wyeomyia smithii | reverse complement strand
TTTTTAGAAGTTAGAATTCTGTGATTAACCTACCTCAAATTGAGAAATAAGTTTTATTTTTCTCATTTTTGCATATGAAAAAACCACTTTGCTGAGTAAAATTTTAGCACATTTTGTAAGAAACAACTTTGTCGAAGTAACTATACATGTATCTGCTAATTTGAATGAACTATTGTGAAGTTTTCTCTAGAATGCCTCTTGAAATCATTATTTTTAATATTACTTTTTATAGTGATTTTTTAACATTTTTTAATGTTTTACAATGTTGTTAAATGCCATAAAACACACAAGTTCCTTGAAGAAAGTTTATTTTTATCTCTCAAGTTTATTAGTTATTGGAGATTTTTATTAAAATAATGCACTTATTTATTTACAAATAGCTGCACAGCAGACAGCGAGAGAAAAATACCTATATCTGGACTAAATGACATTTTTCTTATACTAAAATATAGAAAAGGTTTAATCTGCAGATATTTGCAGAATTTAAAGATATCAGTTAGTAAATTAGTGCATTGTTTCAATGAAAATCGTCAATAACCGATGAAATATGACGGATGAAAATAAACTTTCTTGAATGAAATTGTGTGTTTTGTGATAGGAAACAACAATGTAGAATATTGGGAAATCGTAGAAAATCACCACTAAATGTTATATTAAAAAAAAAAAAAAGATTTTAGTGGCAATCTGTAGAAACCTCCACAAAAGTCCATTAAAAAGGCAGATAGAAGTATTGTACCTTTGAGAAAGTTGTTTCTTATAGAATGTGCAACAAGTTTTCCGAACAAAGTGAATTTTTATATGCAAAAATGAAAAAAGTAAAATTCGCTTCTCAATGTTAAGTGGATAAATCACAAAATTGCAACTAATATAAAATGGATCAACTTTCCTGGAGACATTATGGCTCTAAAATCTAGTTTTTTGGGTCAAAAAATTTCGATCACGTTTTTGCAGCTTTGGAAACAGTGTACATTAAATTGGTTAATTATTCCCAAATAAGCCACATTATAGAGGGTATAAATTGCTTTTCGTTCGTTGTTTCTCATAAATATAATGGATGTTAGTTTGGTTTTTCGTCTTAATTTTATGATTTTTCAGCGGTTTGCCTCCCAAATCCGTTACTTGAATCCTTGGGCCGTGGCAAAGAATCGCCATTCAGAAGTAACTCTAATATCATTATAGTGATGCATTAAATATATTTTTATAATGCAAAATAGCATCATCGGAGAAAAGAATTGTTTTAACCAATATTTCAAGTTGATTTTTCTGTAAGAAACGTGACAGAAAATGCTCAATTTGTAACCGCTGAGTGATGCACGAAGGTGAAAAGAACCATCGAAACTATTTGGCAACACGTCAAGCTGACACTACTGTTCAAGCTTAGAATCGGGTACATATTTAAAATCAACTTCAAAAACTGAGCAAAATTCATCACGTACTACAGGAAACAAATGGTAACTTCTGGTAGTTAATGTTATTTGTAAAATCTATCGAATCAATACAAGTTGTTAAACACAAGTTAAATTTTAATAGTTGTTAATTCACATACTTGAGATTGAAAGTTTTCCCAAACGTTTTAATATGAAAATTAGCATACCCTTGCAGCTGCAAACCAGTGAAAATTGAACTAATAAAGTGGCTGCCGTTTTTTTCAAGTTGAGGCATTCCATGGAAAATGGGTAAAAAAATTTATAGCATGTCATCTACCTTCCCGCTGAAACTTTTCACAGTAGTTCCTTTTTGCCTTTCTCCTAGCAAGGTATAGCAATCACTTGCAAAACCGAAAGTATAAAAGTGCTCCAAAGGGTCGAATGGCATATATCACTCGACTCAGCTCGACGAGCTGAGCATTTTCTGTATGTGTGTGTGTGTGTGTGTGTGTGTGTGTGTGTGTGTGTGTGTGTATGTGTGTGTGTGTATGTGCAGATTTTTATTCTCACTCACTTTTCTCAGAGATGGCTGGACCGATTCTCATGAAATTAATTGCAAATGAAAGGTCTTGTTGCCCCATAAGACCCTATTAAATTTCATTGTAATCAGATTTTTAGTTTAGAGGTTATGTATCAAAATGTAAAAATCATGAAACATGAATTTCATGAAGATTGAACTTGTGGTTCAAAAGTTATAAAAAGAAACGTGTTCTGAAGACTGTTCAATCTCACTCATGTTTCTCAGAGATGGCTGGACCGATTTTTATAAAATCAGTGTCCAATGGAAGGTCTAGTTGTCCCATAAGACCCTATTGATTTGTTTTGCAATCGGACTATTACTTTGCCTGTTATGTTTAAAAATGTGAAATCCAGCTATGCAAAGGAACATATTCCGAAGACTACTTTGACTCACTCACTTTTCTTAGAGATGGCCGACCCGATTCACACAAAATTAGTGTCAAATGAAAGGTCTAGCTGAATCATAACACCCTATTGAATTTTACTGTAATCAAACTGTAACTTCGTCTGTAATGTACCGAAATGTGAAAATCACGAAACTTCATTATCTCAGAAACTATGTACACAACCGATTTGATTAGTTATTTTGGTTGTTTTCCAGAAACTAAAAGTGGTCGTCTTTAAATTCGATCATTTTCGGCTGTTTCCAGGAACCGGAAGTCGCCATTTTGGATTTCATAATAGCATTTGAAGACAATTTCGATCGATTTTAGCTACTGTGTATCATTCTAAATCCGGATATTGTTATATTTGGTGGAAATCGGCTATTTTTGGCTATTTTGTAATTAGGCGATTTGTTAGGAGGGACAGAGGCTCAGTATTGTAGAGTAGTAAGCTTGAAACGGAAAGGTAAAACTTACACACAAGCACGGATATGAATGATAAGCGTATCACTAACATACTTCAATAGTGATACTGCCAATAATATGAAGTGCGGAGTACAGAAAAAACTTGGGCAATATCACAATAGATCTATTCTCTGGTCGCAGTGATGAGCCCACACAGGATAAAAATGGTTCCAGTTAGTTGGTTAGCTCTCGAGATGTGCAGAAATTTTTGTTTCATTTCCACTTCCAGAGAAAGGAGGGGCGTTCAACTATTATGGACATATTTGTTACCCCTTAAAACATCCACATGCCAAATTCGGTTTCATTTGCTTGGTTTGTTCTTGAGTTGTGCAGAAATTTATATTTCATTTGTATGGGACCCCTCCCTCCCAGAAGTGGGAGTGGTCTCAAACTATCATAGGAACTTTTATCGGCACCAAAAATCCCTACATACAAATTTTCACGTCGATCGGTTCGGTAGTTTTCGAGCCTATATGGATCAGACAGACAGACAGACCGGACTGCATTTTTATATGTATAAATTACAACATCAATATTTTAGAACCTAAAGAGTGAATAAACATTTATCAGATTGAAGCGATCATGTAAATCTATTTAAACAAATAAAAGTTTGAATGAGAAAGGCTGGGTCTGACCGCTAGGTGGATTAATTTTTTATTATAAAGTCATTTTAGGATATCCACTGTTCATGCTGACTCGCGACTGCTGTCCCAAAAGGGGTTATCCAAAATAGTGACTGATGGATAAAAATGCCCCCCTTAATTGTTGAAATTGGTGCAGAATTTTGTTTTCAATAACTCTAATATCGTTTGCGCCAAAAAAATGGACAAAAAATGCCAATTTTTCATGGGTTCACCTTTACACGCAATCATATTAACCCATGAGTCATTAGAAAAAAAAATTGATTTACGTGTTTAAACGACCCGATACCCCGTCGCGTGTAAAACGGACATCGTGCGGCAGTTCGTGGACACCGGATACGCCCGTTCCGGCATCTACAACATCTTGGCACTATTGGACACTAATCAGAGCATTGAAAGAAAGCCCGGTTCCGGACGGCCGACGACCCTGAGTGACAAGAAGCTCCAAAGGATACTGAAGAGGAAAACCGAGGAAAAAGTGGCTACATCGCTCGTGCGCTTGGCCTGGAGGTCTGTGCAACCGATCAAACAGTGCTTGGCGAACATGAACATACATGTCAGGCGAACATGGACGGCCAATACCCGTTCACTAGTTTCGGAGCTGCAGGCAAGGAAGCAGCGGCAGCGCTTGAATAAGATGGTCAAATCGATTTTCCCGGCAATTTACGACGTGGCTGTGGTGATGGCCGATGAAACCTGTTTCACCCTGGATGGCAACGACTGGTAGGGCCCTTTGTATTTTACTTCCACCACGAAAGAAGTAAGCACTAAGGTGAAATTTCTTTCACACACCAAGTTCCCCAAGACGGTGCTGCTGTGGCTGACAATCAGCGAGAAAGGGATGTCAAAGCTGCTCTCCTTTGGCTCCGGACTGGCCGTGAACGGGGGAATTTATAGTACGAAGTACCTGCCGGAAGTTGCGTCGTTCACCAAAAAATACTATAAGGTCGAAGACACGATGTTTTGGTCGGATCTGGAGTCGGCTCACTCTTCGAAGCGATCGTTTGAGGAGATGGAACGGCTAAATGTCGATGTAGTACCCAAGTTGGCGTCTCATCGAGGATTTCTGGCAAGCCTAAAGCGTAAGATCTACTTCAACAATTTTGTCGCGAAATTTCATGGGGAATTGATAAATAAAACGAAAAAAGAATTAAAAAATATGCCTACACGCATGTTTTCGTCCGCCATGGCGAATGTTGCTATTAACTGCCGGAAGGCCGCACGCAAGATTACGATCGATTTTTTTGCAAGTAAGCTAACATAATTACCTTCCATAGAAAATTTATGAAACTCAATTATCTGTCTTAGTTATTTTATTTGCCACCATTCGAAAAAAGTCCATTTTTTTAACGCATACGTTAGTTCATTGAAACATCTATGTAAAGTAACAGCCAAATCAGAAATAATTCATTGAAATGCTTGGCCTATGTTGCGTGGAAATGCACAGGTTTTTCAGTTGATCCACTAAGGACATTGCAGCGGCAAAAGTACCGGGCAAATCCGTGTTGATCACTAACTTCTAGTATTCATTTCCATTTTTCAAAATACCATTTTTTACTTTTAAAATTTTGAAGAACTTGAACCTAACCCCTCCACCCCCTAATAGAAATTCTGGCTACGCTCAGGGCTCGTTTGATTGAAATGGTGTCTTCAGCAAAGTTGTTGGTAATAAAAATTGCGATTCTATAAAAAATATATACATTCGTTGTTTTGCTTTCGTCTCGATTAGACGCAAATTGTTCATCTCCGTTTGAGTTTGCAAAATAACAATACACGAGTTATCGTACGGGTGTTTTTTTGTCGATTAGTCCTTGTGCTGCGCGATAACAATAGCCGGTAGTTTATCGGCAGAAACATCTTCTGCACACTGGTAGGGGCAGGCTACCCCGCCAGTGATCCGATACGCAGCTGATATATCAGCAAGAATAATTCTCCCGCACCGCTGTTACCCCACTAGCAGCACGGACCACCATACGATCGAGCGAGTGGAAGTCAACTACAAGTGGCATCTACAAGGTCGCGTGTAGGACACGGCCACTGCGTCTCAACACGAAGCTGGATCGTCATTGTTTGTTCTGCGGAGACGCTCGATTAATCCTACTATCAGCCGTGAGGTTGTGACTTAGACGTTCGGTGAAGTATTCACTTTAGAATTTTAATCATTATTATTAATAGTATTATTATTATTGTTATTATTATAATTATTTTTTCTTCATCTATGATTATTATAATTATTATTACTATTATTATTATTATTATTAGTATTATTATTATTATTATTATTATTATTATTATTATTATTATTATTATTATTATTATTATTATTATTATTATTATTATTATTATTATTATTATTATTATTATTATTATTATTATTATTATTATTATTATTATTATTATTATTATTATTATTATTATTATTATTATTATTATTATTATTATTATTATTATTATTATTATTATTATTATTATTATTATTATTATTATTATTATTATTATTATTATTATTATTATTATTATTATTATTATTATTATTATTATTATTATTATTACTATTGTTATTAGTATTAGTATTACTGCCTTTTTTATTTTGATCCATTGTAGTTTGAGAAATTGTTTTTAAAATTTAATAGCAACTACTTGACCCCCCCCCCCCCCCACATTCGAATATTTATCGTTTGTGTGCGGTAGAGCGTAACGCTCCCGCAAAATGGACGACATGCAGGTGCAACTATTCCTGGATGTGGAAACAACTGGGGAAGAGATTGAGATCTCCCCCATCAATTCCCCTCTACCTTCCCCGCTACCTAGCCCCGTACCAAGGGTACTGGCAACACGGGTGAAAGCTTACCCAGATGCTTCGAAAGGTCCGTTCGTAGTTTACTTCAGGCCCATAGAGAAGCCTCTAAATATAATTCAAATCGGCAAGGACCTGGCAAAACAGTTTTCGGACGTAACCGAAATTACAAAGGTTAGACCGAACAAACTGCGAGTTGTTGTGAGTAGCTTGAAGCAAGCAAACGCAATTGCTAGCTACGAGCTCTTAACGAGAGAGTACCGCGTGTACATCCCTGCTAAGGACGTGGAGATCGACGGTGTGGTTACCGAAGGAAGCCTAACGGTCGATGACATTTTGCGTCACGGGGTTGGCTGCTTCAAGAACCCCCTGATTCAAGATGTAAAGATACTGGATGTCAAGCAATTGCATTCAGTATCCATCGAAGAAGGGAAGAAGAAATTCTTCCCTTCGGATTCCTTCCGTGTAACATTCGCCGGATCCGCACTGCCGAACTACATCTCTTTGGACAGGGTTCGTCTGCCTGTACGCCTGTTCGTACCGCGGGTCATGCATTGCCAAAACTGCAAGCAGTTAGATACAGCCACCTACTGCTGCAACAAGGCACGCTGCAGCAAGTGCGGAGGCAATCATGCTGAGACCGCTTGCAGTGAGGATACTGAAAAGTGTCTTTACTGCGAGGGAACTCGGCATGACCTTTCGGCGTGTCCCGCGTACAAACAGCGCGAGGAAAAAATAAAGCGTTCCCTCAAGGAACGATCAAAGCGCTCTTTCGCAGAAATGCTGAAGAGTGCTGAGCCACCCTCGACAGGAAACATCTTTTCCTTTTTGCCAACCGATGAGGGTACATCTGACGATCCCGTCGAAGGGTGTTCTTATGCCATGCCAGGAGGATCTAGGAAGAGGAGAATGATCAACTCTCCTAATCTTTCTCGAAAAGGTCGCAAGATAACCCCTAGCGGAATGACCAATAAGCCAACACAAAAAGGAAGCGGTGAAGAAAAACCGAAGCAAGTACCTCCCGGTTTTAATTTTAAATCAAACCAGGAGTACCCACCGCTTCCTGGGGCACCAAAAACCCCTCGTGCACCCATTTCTCGATCAGAAGATAAAAAAGAAACAGGGTTCACAAAATTTTCTGATATTGTGGACTGGATATTTAAAACATTCAACATACCAGATCCCCTACAAAATATTCTTCTTGCCCTTCTTCCTACAGTGAAAACCTTTTTGATGCAACTAGCAGCAACTTGGCCCCCCATTTCAGCTATCATATCTTTCGATGACTAATACGGCGAAAGAGGTTAGGAATTTTATCACTGTATTACAGTGGAATTGCAGAAGTATCATCCCCAAATTCGATCTATTTTCTCATTTAATAAATACATACAATTGTGACGCATTTGCGCTCTGTGAAACCTTTCTCAATTCAAACAATCAACTCAATTTCCACGATTTTAATATTATTCGTCGAGATCGAGACTCACACGGTGGAGGGGTACTTTTAGGGATTAAAAAGTGCTATTCCTTCTTCCGAATCGACCTCCCCTCGATCTCGAATATTGAAGTCGTTGCCATTCAAACGAATATGAATGGAAAAGACCTATGCCTTGTTTCGTTATATATGCCTCCATCCGCGCGGATTGAACAGAAGCATCTCACTGATATAGCAGAGTTGCTTCCCGCGCCTTTTTTGATATTGGGAGATTTTAATTCTCACTGTTCGCTATGGGGGTCGCTGTACGACGACAACCGATCTTCTTTAATCTGTAACTTGATCGACGACTTCAATATGACAGTTTTGAATACTGGGGAAGCGACACGTGTACCTAATCCTCCAGCACGTGAAAGCGTGCTTGACCTATCCCTTTGCTCGACATCACTGGCGTTAGATTGCCGGTGGAAAGTAATCAACGATCCCTACGGTAGTGATCATCTTCCAATCGTTATATCAATTGCTAATGGTTCAACTCCCCCGAACCCAATCAATATTTCCTACGACCTTACACGTAATATTGATTGGAAGTGTTATGAGTCTATTATAGCGCAATCTATCGAGACTCACGAGGAACTTCCTCCGGAGGAAGAATACGCGTTCTTAGCTGGCTTGATAATCGACGCCGCGACTCAAGCTCAGACGAAACCGATACCCGGGGTAACGATTAGACAGCGCCCTCCCAACAAATGGTGGGACAAAGAGTGCTCTGAGCTGTACGCGCGAAGGTCCGCGGCGTATAAGGACTACCGGGAGTACGGCACTGTCAACCTGCTTCGAAAGTACGAGGCACTGGGCAGGCAGATGAAGAGCTTAGTAAAGGCGAAAAAACGCGGGTACTGGCGAGCACTCTTTGGGATACCACCAGGCGCATGCGGAACCGTGACGTTTCGAATGAAAGCGAGGAGTATTCAGATCGCTGGATACTCGATTTTGCCAAAAAGGTCTGTCCAGACTCTGTACCGTAACAGAAAACCTTTCGCGACGCGTTATTAGTAACTACGGAAGAGCCTCCATTTTCGATGTTGGAATTTTCAATGGCTCTCCTGTCGTGCAACAATAAGGCTCCAGGGTTAGATAGAATAAAATTCAACCTGTTGAAGAACCTACCCGACTCTGCAAAAAGACGCTTGTTGAATTTATTCAACAAGTTTCTTGAGCTAAATATTGTTCCGCATGACTGGAGGGAGGTAAAAGTCATTGCTATTCGGAAACCCGGGAAACCTGCCTCTGATCACAATTCATATAGGCCGATTGCGATGCTCTCTTGCCTCCGGAAATTAATGGAGAAAATGATCCTCTTACGGTTAGACAAATGGGTCGAAACAAACGGGTTACTTTCAGATACTCAATTTGGCTTTCGCCGGGGCAAAGGGACGAACGATTGCCTAGCGTTGCTTTCTACTGAAATTCAACTAGCCTTTGCTCGAAAAGAGCAAATGGCTTCTGCGTTCATGGATATTAAGGGGGCTTTTGACTTTTCATTCGCAGGGACTTTCACCAAATTTGAATAACTTTTTGCTCAATTTGTTGTCAGAAAAGCATATGTATTTCTCACATGGCGATTCGACAACTTCCCGAATTAGTTACATGGGCCTCCCCCAGGGCTCATGTTTAAGTCCTCTCTTATATAATTTTTACGTCAATGACATCGATGAATGTCTTGCAAATTCATGCACGCTAAGGCAACTTGCAGACGATAGCGTTGTATCCATTACTGGTGGCAAGGCTAGCGATCTGCAAGGACCATTGCAAGATACCTTAGACAATTTGTTTGAATGGGCTCTTAAGCTGGGTATCGAATTCTCTCCGGAGAAAACTGAGCTGGTCGTTTTTACTAGGAAGCATAACCCAGCTCAGCTGCAGCTCCTACTAACGGGTAAAACGATCTCTCAGGTTTTAGTCGCTAAATATCTCGGGGTCTGGTTCGACTCCAAATGCACCTGGGCTTGTCATGTTAGGTATCTGACACAAAAATGCCAACAGAGGATTAATTTTCTTCGTACGATTACTGGAACTTGGTGGGGTGCTCACCCAGGAGACCTTCTAAGGTTATACCAAACAACGATATTGTCAGTTCTTGAGTACGGCTGTTTCTGCTTTCGTTCCGCCGCGAACACGCACATTATAAAATTAGAGAGAATACAATATCGTTGTTTGCGTATTGCCTTGGGTTGCATGCAGTCGACCCATACGATGAGTTTTGAAGTGTTAGCGGGTATTCTTCCGTTGAAACATCGTTTTTGGAATCTCTCTTACCGGTTGCTAATTCGATGCACAGTTATGAACCCATTAGTAATTGAAAATTTCGAGAGGTCGACCTTCAATCTCAATCCAGATTTATGACTTTATATTTTGACTATATGGCTCAAGATATTAATCTTTCTTCATACGATTCCTCCAATGTCGCACTTTTAGCTACTTCTAATAATGCTATATTCTTCGACACCACCATGAAACAAGACATTTCTGGTATCCCGGATCAATTGCGACCCCAAGAGATCCTTAAGATTTTTTCCAATAAGTTTAAACATGTTAGTTATGATAAAAGGTTTTACACTGACGGATCTAATCTAGATAAGTGGAATGTCATGGAACTCAGATGAACTGGGACGGTGGCTACATTCCATTTTTCCTAAGGTATCGACGAAAGCATGGTTCAAGGGGTTGGATGTAGGTCGGGACTTCATTCGCGTGATGTCCAGACTTATGTCCAATCACTATACGTTAAACACGCATCTCTTTCGTATAGGGCTTGTAGACAGTAATCACTGCGTTTGTGGCGATGGCTACCATGACATCGAGCATGTTGTTTGGTCGTGTACCGAATACTGTGGTGTTAGGTCTGAGCTTATAGATTCCCTTCGGGCCCGAGGAAAACAACCGATTGTACCCGTTAGAGACATTCTGAGAAGCGGTGATCTCCAGTACATGATACAGCTATACGTGTTCATAAAACACGCTGGTATTAAAATATGAAACTCTTCTATCTATTTGTTAGATTACCATTCCCGCTACACGCTGAAAGAAGATGATATACTCAGCTGGAGACACTCAAACGAAGACTCGGCATCTTTATGTTCACGCAGACACCTCAGTCCAAACTGCTCAAATAGAACATCACTGCTTAGCCATGTAAAAATAAATAAATCGTATAACTCAATATAGTTAAAATCAAAATTGTAACTCCCCTCCTCTCACCTTAAATCCCCACTAGCTCGTAGTCGGCCGCGAGAATAAAGAAAAGGCCTCCCTCTTTTCCCTGCTAATTTAAAATTTAAAAAAAATGTACTTGGCTCAGTTAAACATAAATTGTATCGTGCCGTGTCAAATAAACTATTTAAAAACTAAAAAAAAATATATACACTATAAAAATATTTTTTACCAAATTTTCCAAAATGTCACAATTCTTTTTACACATTGAAGATGACAATGCGTACTACTATTTGTCAAAATTTGGTGATGGTAAAAGGAAAAACAAAATAGTTATGAACGTTTGAGCGTTTTGAAATATTCACTCTGAACTATTTTATAGTGTTTTGTTTTTAGGCCCACATTACAATGTTGTAAATTTAATACTAAGAGCAAGATAATCATCGCTGTTTCTGTTTCATAAACGATCATTTTCATACTGGCCCTGTTGAAATTGAATATGCGTAACTCACCGGCGAACCATGTTATCAGAAGGTTGTAAAAATAGGACAAGGTAACCAATTGAAACAGTACGTGTTTGTTAGGGTGCCAGCCAAAATGGTCATCTCGAATATAAAAAAACTTATAGCTTTGCGCCACCCCATTTTAAGTCCGATTGAGCTGAATTTTTGCACAGGGTGTTTTTTCGAACAGGAGAACATTTTGTATAGGGTTTCTTTTTGATATTTTCTGGTCATTTTTTTTCCATACGATGATTGGCACCCTAGTGTTTATATCTAGTAATCTAGAATTAGAAAACCCGGAGCTGGAAGATTGAGTAGAGACAGGTTTCACAATTAAAATTGCGCCTGATGCAGTAGCGTGGACTGCCTCAGGCGCAAGACTAATATTTTCTGGAACCGCAATTTTTATTACCTACAACTTTGCTGAAGAAATCATTTCAATCAAACAAGTCGAATAGCTCAAATAATCACTTCAACAGGCCGATTTCAATGGTTTTGGGTGTCTTGGTGATATGCCCAGAAAATGAACCTTCCGGAATAAATTCCACTAGGGCATTTTGGAGGGGTATTTAAATATGGGTATTTTGAAATGGTTTAAATTTGCCCCACAATGAGTTTTTCAACTAGTTTGATTTTTATGACAAGCACCAAAATATTTTCGAGAAAACAAATTCACCCTGCAAACCACAATTATACAGGGTTTTTTTAGATTCTGTTGTTATCGTGTTTTCTTAGTTTCCGAATAAGAGAATCGTAATTCCCAGAATATTAGATTAAAACAGCTCAAAACACAATTTTTCTCATAACTTCACACCATTTAGAAAAAATATTATGATGGCGTTATAATGCAGCAAATTATTACAATGTTGCCAGCCTGTTTCACTCGTTAGTTTTGAAAAGGCCAATGTGTACTTTTGCCCCGTGCGTACTTTTGTCTGTCTCTATCTTTTTCCCCAGTAGAAATTAGCACGCGAAGTGAGAAGCGCTTGAAGTCTCAGAAGTAAAAGCAAAAGTAACAGAAATTACAACCCTAACTTGTCAAGCAATCTTCTGCAACTCTTCATAGTGTTTTATCGTGGTTATCGCCGCATCTATTTGATTGCTTCTTGTGATCGACAGTTTTCGGCGGAGTAAATAAATTAAACTACATTTGCCAGTTTGTCCGTACGTTTCGAGTTACTACTGGCCTTCACTCATCATCAGCGGACTCTAAAATTAACTTTATTTATTATACATTCGGAACAAAAACACAAAATTCAAACATACAAACTTTACGACTTACTGTACACACCACAACTACTGTTTTGTTTTCGTTTATCTAATTTTCTTCCTTTTCCTGTTTTTAGTTTGCAAATTATAGGGTTGTATGCAGCTTTGAAAATTATAGAGTCTTTTTGTTTGTTAACAACGTTATCATCTCCTCTAACTTTAATATGAAATGTTTCAGCTATTAGTCTTGTATTGTGCTTAGATACCTTTTCTTTAATTTTATTTTTGTCGAAATCAAACTTATGCCCTGTTTCTAAAGTATGTTGGGCTAAGCCTGTGCCTCCGATGTTTTTCGTCTTAATATTATATTTGTGTTGGTCCAATCTCTTATACAAAAACTGGCTCGTTTCTCCGATATATGATTTGTTACATTGACCACAGTTAATCTCATATACCACGTTTGTGTTTTTGTCTTTTGGAATTTTGTCTTTAGTTTTTGTGAACAATATGTTTTTAATTTTGTCAAGTGGCCTATAAGCAACATCAATCCCAAATTGTTTTAGGTACCTAGCTAGTTTTTCTCCTAAGCCTGTTATGTACGGTATTCAAAGTGGACTTCAAATCGGACAGCCCTTTCTGTCACAAGAAAAACACAGTGATAGCTGTAGTAGATAGAGCTCTAAAACTAACCGATGCTGACCTAAGACAGAAAGCTTTAGAAGTTGTCAAAAACATAATGAATAAAAATAATTATCCTGTTTTCTTTGTAAAAAATGTTATAAAGCAAAGATTGCATAAAATGTACAACAGTCTGGAAAAACCAAATGTAATTAAGAATGAACGCTTTGTCACTATACCGTACATAACAGGCTTAGGAGAAAAACTAGCTAGGTACCTAAAACAATTTGGGATTGATGTTGCTTATAGGCCACTTGACAAAATTAAAAACATATTGTTCACAAAAACTAAAGACAAAATTCCAAAAGACAAAAACACAAACGTGGTATATGAGATTAACTGTGGTCAATGTAACAAATCATATATCGGAGAAACGAGCTAGTTTTTGTATAAGAGATTGGAACAACACAAATATAATATTAAGACGAAAAACATCGGAGGCACAGGCTTAGCCCAACATACTTTAGAAACAGGACATAAGTTTGATTTCGACAAAACTAAAATTAAAGAAAAGGTATCTGAGCCCAATACAAGACTAATAGCTGAAACATTTCATATTAAAGATAGAGGAGATGATAACGTTGTTAACAAACAAAAAGACTCTATAATTTTCAAAGCTGCATACAACCCTATAATTTGCAAACTAAAAACAGGAAAAGGAAGAAAATTAGATAAACGAAAACAAAACAGTAGTTGTGGTGTGTACAGTAAGTCGTAAAGTTTGTATGTTTGAATTTTGTGTTTTTGTTCTGAATGTATAATAAATAAAGTTAATTTTAGAGTCCGCTGATGATGAGTGAAAGCCAGTAGTAACTCGAAACGTACGGACAAACTGGCAAATGTAGTTTAATTTATTTACTCTGCCGAAAACTGTCGATCACAAGAAGCAATCAACTCTTCATAGTACATTCTACCTCAATTTCAATTGTGGTCATTTTAAGGTGAAAGTTGATGAAAGTTAGTGAAATGAATTATAAATTCTAAAAGTTTGAGGGATAGACAGTTTTTTATATGATTTGAAAGTCAGTTAACCACTAAAGCTTATGAAAAAAATCGTGAATGATTACATGTTGGACAGAACCACAGACAATTCCATAGTATTTTAAGGACAAACGGTATTGAATCCAAAAATGACCGACTTCGAGCAACCACTTAGAATTCTCAGAGGCACAAGAGTCGGTAACATTTAATGCGTCATTTGTAAAAACGCTATTTTATGTTTGCTGCAGTGAAGCAAGCATAAAATAGCGTTTTCACATGAAACGCTTTATATATTACCGAGTCTTGTGCTTCTGAAAATTTGAAGTGGTGGCTCAAAATCGGTCGCTTGTGGTTTCTATACCGTTTCACCTTAAGTATTGTAGTCATTATGGCACACATTTTCATATGAGAACTTTTGAAAAGCTGGGTTTATATGAGCAAAACGAAGATATTCATCAGTAAAAGATACATGTGTGAGTATTTTAGGAAATTAATAGCATGGGCCATCTTACCCTACTGGTGCGTTTTATACGGTTCTTTCCTGATACGAACCTACGAAAAATAAATCTCATTTCGTGTTGGCAAACAGTGGAACAGTATTACCAAGCCAAACTACTGCGTATCGGTAGCGGATTTTGACCACAGTTGCTATCTGATAAAAATAATTTTCTAACGACTTTTGAATATGTTGATTCATACTAATAAGGCCAATTGATGCAATTATATATTTTATTCAGTAATCGCATATATGCGTCATGAACAGTTTGTTCATCTTCGCACTGAGGTAATATCATTCTAGAGGAATTATAACCATAATACCGGTACTTATTATGGGAGTAAATTTTTACGGTGGAATATATTTCACTCTCACGTTTGCTTTAATTTTTGATACCTATTTCCGAGTCCACCTAAAGTGAGGCGACAAAAATTAGCTGAAATTGACAGTAAAGGAAAAATTTGAATAAGACAAATGAAGGAGTTTCCCAGCTCAAAAATCGACTTCTTCGAAAGTCGGCTTCTTTCGATTATTTTTTTCGAGGTAACACTAGATCTTGACGTTTTATGCTAAGACATTTGGTATCAAAAGAAATTCGATATCGACAATTGCATGAACTACCCCTAGATACACGCGAAAGCCTACGTGAAAGAAAAATCACTAACTAATGGTGGATAAAGCAATTATGCTCTAAAATACTACATTTGTTGTTCAAACTTGCTCTCAACACATAACTGTAACAATAAAACAATCCACAGTTCAATTTGAAACCTGAACTAGACTACCACAACATGATCTACCACTACTCTCTCCCACTCTGCAGGAGCATTTCAAGCCAGGTGGTACAATTGATTTGTAAAATATCGCCAAAGTGTACGCGGACAAAACAAGGTTAAGAACCGCTGTGTTACAGAAACGTATGCATTATCTTATTTCGTTTTGGCAACCAGCGGAACCGAACAGATGGATCTCTCGGCCACGCAACAAAATGAAACATTATATCGTGTTGCGGTTTTTTCTTGTGTCGGATAAAACCAGGTAGCAGAAGCAGCACTCTCAGCCACGCAACAGTATATCACGCTGTTACCTGTTGCAACCTGCGGCTGTGAATGGGATATAAGAAAGTTCTGTGTGAGTTTGAAACACTGCTGTAGAGTTGAAGTCTCTCTAAACACGTTTCAATATTTTTTTATAAAGTGTAATTATTCATTTTATAATTGTTAAATGTAAATTTCAGGTCTATTTATTTAATGAATGAATTCCTTGTTGAGCGTAAAATTAATCAGAGAAAGCCTTTCTAAGCTTTTCTCAATATTTGAAATTCGACAACATTTTCATAAATATAAAAATCAACAATTCAAGTGAAAATACATTACAAAGATAATAATATTTAGATCGTACAATACAATTAAAACAATTTAGATAAAACACGTTGGAATACTAAACAGACGTTAAACGTTAATGTAGTTTTTTAAAGCAATGCTTCATATAAGCGGTTGATATTAATAAAGCGGACACTCTTTCTGTGTAAAATTCAAATTGACACAGATAGTCAGCGATTTTTGATTTTCAAGATAACTATGATTTTTTCATAATTATTTGAGTGATTGAGATTGAAAAGATGTCAAACTCACTTACTTTGAATTTTTTAACAATGATTATTTTCAGCACCACTGTAGAGTCATTTTTGGAAGAGTAGAATAAAATTAAATTGACTAGAAGAGAAAGAAAGTTTGATATTTTGAAATAATTTATGCAAAAGCGTGTATAGTATAATATGAAATTGTACTCTACTATAATATAAAAATCGTTGAAAAATCAGTTCCGATTTAGCTAAGCAAGCAAAAAATAATGTTGCTTTTGCTCCCAATATTATGGATCTATATAAGGTCGGAGAGCAAAATAAATTTGGAATAAAGTAATACCTCAACAGGAAAGGATAAAAATTCGTCAGAAAATGTCAATGGAACGAAATATGATGTGTCAGTTTGTTCCCTCGGTAGTAACGACGTCGTCAACTCCTTAATCAAAGCAGGATTTATTGCTTATTTTCCAAGTAACATTCAGTATCACATATTCACAGTATCGTTAATTGCTTCTAGGCGCCTCGGATAGTCTGTCATTCCCCCGTCGAACACCAGCTCGAAGAGATCGTAACGTTTTTTCAAAGCAGCTAGCGTATTAACTTTCATCATAAAGCGCGATACGCTTACCGCAAGTACGTTTTTTACGACATGCATCACATAAATAGCACCACCAAGTCAGCATCCCAGAAGCGCCGTCGTACAGCAAGGAAAATTCCCGTCACATCGGCAAATCGATGGGCATGTCGCGTAACCACGGAAAATGGGAACATGCATGGGGAACCTTGAGAACCGGCGGGAAGCAGTAGCGGGAAAGCGGCGAGACTGCACTACACCAGGCAGACCGGGCTGCCAAAGTACCCTCAAAATCCACTTAACATAGTTTCCGAACGAAACATCACAATTTGCAGAAATGGATTCGCGTGTCATCGACGACTGAGCGGTTGCTGAGGTTGAATCTACAACGCCATGCTTAGAACATATACCCCGCTCCGTTTCAAAACGCGCCTCACCCCACCCAGTGAATCGTTTTCTTTAACTTCATCGCAATGCACAGAAAATGCTTGTGCATAGTGCAAAGAAGGAAAACGTACCAAAAAAAAGCCCCGAATCTTCCACTGGTAAAATTGTGAGAGCCAGTTGGAAAGGAAGACGTTCCTTCGATTACGTGCATTAGTGAATGCTGACTCGCGCAGTTCGTGATGTGATTTTTACTCGAAGGAATAAAAGTTCCTCGTATGTATCGTTAGCGGGTGTGTCGAACTTTTCCGTGTTTCGCTGATTGTTTCCACTCTCTTTCACTATACCTCGGGTGGCGTGTTCGATCATTTTAAATACCTTCGGGATGTGTGCTTTGTTGTATGTACAGTGGGATTTTTGTGTTATTTTGTATTCTTAGCTGAGCAAGAAGAAGAGCTGATAGATGCATCATTATCATTACTATATCGTAAACCACTTGAACCACGAACGATGGTATTTAGCGTCAATATTTAAAACAAAGGCCAACACACAGTGACACCAACGAATAAAACAATTTGCTGCTGTGCACTTTTGCTGAAATGCCAGCATCCGCAAAATGCCATCATGGCCCTCGCTCGTCAGTTTAGCTAAGAATTTTCTGCTTCCTTAGACGGTCTTTGCTATTCAATGGCATTTCTCCGCTGCGATCGATGTAGTTTCGTCTGCTATTTTGCACTCTTTTACACCTTTTCCTACTTCCGCCTTTGAGTAGACGATGGTGATTGCGATGGGGCTCTCGCAAGCCGTCCCTGTCATCGTCATCGTCGTGGTCATTCGCATTGGTGTCACGTAAGTACACACTTTTCCGCCTCATTCCACGTATTGACCGGAAATAGTCCCGCCTGCATTGTGATTCTGCACGGCAGCAGAGCAGCAACCTAAACTCAATCCTGCAAAGGATATGAATATTTTCACCGCAGGCTATTGGTCCAGCAGAGAGTGCCTGTGCAGGATGTTCCACCGCACTCCCCGGAGGGAATTCCCAGTGACCAGTTCGTTTTTGAAGACCGATGACGCAGCGCAGGGTAAAAAGGATTACAGTTGTTTGCCGGAACCACAGCAGTAGAAAATTTCGGTAGCCGGTCTTCCGCTTTGAAGCGAAGTCGTTCGGAATTTTGTATCAGCGCAGATTGGAGCTCCCACACACACACACATACACGCTCGGACCGATTTTCCGATGTAGATAGCGGAAAAGATTTTGCGGTCAGCAAAAATTTGCTGGTAAACTTAATCTCCTTTGCAAAGGCGGCTTCTTGAATAAATATGAAATTTTATGAAAATACGACTCCTTTGAAGTATGTGATCACAGCAGTTTTGCGCGTTAGTGCTGTCTATGGGACAGTTGCGAAAGATACGACGGTGGAAACGAGGAGTAGGAGGAGGTTCATTGAATATTGCTTGAGAAGGGATATTTATTTCGTAAGGGATTTGTTGGAGTGCCTGTAATTGCTTTTACCTATATAGTTGATGGATGGGAACTGATTATGGTTATATTTTGGCTGAGCTTCTTAACACTTTCTGTAGATGGGGCCGTTCCTCAAAGACATGGTCATTAGAAAAGGGTCGGAAAGGTTGGCAAAAAAATTAAATTTTAAACAAGACAGTAATTGAACTAAATTAACGGTTCGGTAGTCCGTTGAAAGTTTCAAAGGTATTTCCATGGTGCTTAAGATATGGCATTAACATGTCATATGGTACTGTAACAAACTACAAATTCAATCAAAACTTAACGTCTACAAAACTGATCATACAGACAAAGTAGTAGATAACAACGATTTTCAGGAGAAATAATGATATCAAATGAACAGTTTGCTTAGGATTCTAGCATTTTTTTCAGATACCAATAATATAATTAGACATTATTAAAACTCAATTATAGCTAGTAAAATTGAACGTTCAGGTGCTTCTGCTTACTTCGTTGGATGACTAGGGTTCAATTTGGTAAACTGTTAAATAACCAACTAACTTGGATTGACATTCATATACAGCTTCACAAATAGTTTCGGAGTGCCTCAGAGAAGTAAGTTGAGATATTTACTGTACTCGAGCCGTATCGAAGATGTCTGTCTATTTAAATGATTGAGAAATAGTATCGTCAACAAATCATCAGCGTGCAGAAAAGTTGTGGCATATCCTTCACGAGAAAGAAATCTACCATTGAGTGGATTTACGAAATTAATGGATGCCCGTCATACGTTACATCTGTTTCAGCTAGATTCAGTCCATTTTTGCTTTAGTTTATTATTCCCTTAGCTATATTTTCCAGGTACTTTAGACTGAGCTCGAACAGATTTGTTTGCTCTGTTGTTATGGATGCTTTTGATCATCTTCAGTTCAACTTGAATTCATGCACTTATAATTTTTGTAAATGCTTCTATGTGATTCCAGCTGAATTTGGAGTTTTTTATGGTTTCTTGAGTTAAAGGTTTGGGAAAATGCATGTGATAACGAATATGTGTGAAATTTTTGGAAATGACCATCGACTTCCATTTGTAATTAATATGTAAGTTTTAATACTTTTTTACTTTTCTTGTCTTTGATCTCAACTGTCTTTTAAAAGTAAATGCCATGTTTTGAAACTGATGTTAGATTTTTTTTTTTTGACGAAGAATTATGTATCACGACAACATTAAGTATATTGCAAATTGATAGCGTCACGAAAATTGTACACTTTCAAACGCTTAAAACTCAGTCAGTACTCAACGGATACCAAGTTTTTTCTGCAGCAACCGATAAAACAATAAAATATTTTTATTCCGAGATAATAACTATTTTACCAATCAGAGCTAAAAATGAGGTCAAATATCAAACTGCCTTTCTTTTCCAACACAGTCGACATTAAAGTATACAGACGAATTGACTATCTGTGAATGATTTTATGACAAGTATTTTAATACCATCTACTAGTCTACAATCACCATCGTCCTTCTCCACTAAAAGTTTCTCTCGAAAATCTGTTATAAAAGGTAGCAAACTGAATTTCACCTTCGTTTCCATACCGATACCATACAGACGGTATGATCTGGTTGCCATTCCCGGACGAACACATACGATTCGCATAGATTCTCTAGGATTCCTCACATTGGATTCGTGAGCGTCCTTGAAAAGGATTCCTGAAAAAAGAATCCTCAGGAATGCCCTGTATATGGCTCTAGGATTCTTGAATAAGAATCCTGAGTGGGAATCCTCTGGATCGTGATTGCGATTCCTTTCACGATTCCGTAACCGAGTTAAAGGAATCCTGGGGATTCTTACTCAAGATTCTCTGCGTGTTAGTAAGGGTTGTGACGTACCAACGGCACTTTTCAGCGCCTCAAAATTATTCGATTTAAGTAGTTATTGTTTTCCTGCAAATCGCCAGAACGTCGCTAAATATTGCATTCTTGCATCAATGAGAAAATTTGAACATGGATTGTTCGTAATCCTATTTTTCTGATGTCTCAAAAATGCATGACACATTGAAATCTGGTGTGATCCACTGCTTTTTTTATTTAAATCTCAGTCTCAGCTCAAAAGTCATACAAAGTCGATTATTTTCAATAAAAAAAAAGATTTGTTGGATAACAGCAGACCTCGACGCTTCATGCATTTTCAAGTTATTTTGCATAAAAAATCTATTTCAATTTCGTCAACCTGTGCTTTTTTCCCCTTGGTCAAAAAAGTGAAACTTTGGCCGCACATATCATTGCTAAAAATTTAACTGAACTGCGTTCAAGTCGTTAATGTCATGATTGATGATAAGGCAGTAGAATTGTTGGATTCGATTCCCATGCCGAACAACACGATCTCTCGGCGTATTTTTGACATGCCTAAAGATGTCGAAAGCACTCTAATTTCTCGATTGCAAAATCAAACATTTGCCATGTAGATTAATTAATTCACAGATGTGGTAGTGTGCTGGGAATTGTGGTGGTATTTGTACGCTTTCAATTTTCTGAAAGTTTCTTCCCTCTTAGCGTGTGTTTCAGTCACTTAAAGTTATATTCAGGATTCTCTTTTCGATTTTTTTCTGGATTTCAGATTTGTTTTGCATTATGAACTTTTGTATGCTTTCCTTATACCTTCTCTAACGTTTCAAAACTTTTAAAGGGTAATTTGGAGAAAATTATTGATCGTAGCTTTGGGTCTTCGCCTGAGTTTTTTTTTATTTCATTGAAAGATTGTAATTGCTTCCGCAGTTAAGTGAATATAATTGTAGGAAAATTGTTAACCTACTTGTCAAGAGAAAAAAAGGAGTTTCAAAACCTTAATCTAATCTTACACCTATCTTACTGACTATAAAGTGAGCTAATCGTTGTAATTGAGGATTGCAACGATTTTTGTCGGAACTTATTGATAACTAGCTGAATGTACCCGGCCTTGCTCGAGTAAAATTTCTGCTCTTGCTTTATTTCCTATATTTTTATATTTTTTCACCAATTTATTATTTCAAATACTCAATTTTCCAATTTTATTTCCAAACTTGTTTATATACCACATTTTTTGCTTCTTCATACAAAGCTAACAATGTCACTATCCTCCTTATTGTTGAACAATAGTCTTCATGCATTAATAAACAATTTGGAGATAAGGGAATTATCTTCACATTTTCCTCTAGTTTTGACTCACTTTTAATGCAGAAAAACAATCCTCACCATACCAAACGTTCGGACAACTATGTTTTGGTTTTGAGGAGCCAACTCTGATCTATAAATTTAATACTAGGGAGTATTTGAATATTTGCTTCTGCTTTTCACAGCGTTTCAGATACCATCTTGAATTTGAAAATAGCGTTGAATGCCCGTTGCCATTTTCTGAACATAGTTCTTTTTTAGAAATATCTACATTTGTTCAACATTTTACTCAGTTTTACACAGCTTGGCAGAAAGCAGAAATCGCGAAATTGATTCCAAAATAACGTTTCACAATAATGTCGAGCCTTTTCCCCGTTTAAGCAAGCTTTCCATAAAAAGTAAGTCGTCATGTGGGATTTAGTAATTGGCGCCGGACATAAATATTTGGATTTTGGACGTCATCTTGATGCCGAAAATATACATATTGCAAAGCATATATTTGTTTTTCGCAAAAGTTTGAAATTGGAAGTCGCCATCGTGAATTTAAAAAATGTCGTTGAACTTTTATTTCTGACTTCTAAAGGACCATCCTGGTTCCAAAAATACCAACGTTGCGAAGTTCGTGAACGTTTTCCACAGTTTAATACAGCTTTCCAAAAACCGAAAGTCGCCATCTTTGTTTTAAAAAACATCGGGCATCATATTCCGGTCCATAGATATCAACTTCTGGCCATGACCGACCAAGGGCATGAAAGTTATCGTACTCATTAAAAAAAATTCCCATTATGCACTAAAAGATCTGACTTTCTTATCAATTTAGACCTCTTACTTCTTTGTTCCGGTTGGCAAATGGCTGGACACGTGTAACTTGAGACCCTAATGTGGCCATTCACCTCTGTCCAGCAACTCCTATCCCAACCTCCACGTGGTGCCGACCGGAATACGAGTAACCTTGGCGGAGATCGGGTAACCAACCCCGGTGGAAACTATGGTCGTATGCTGACTGGGAAGGAGGTCGTACGCGGCTGTATCCCCATAGGGACGGCATATAACAGCGTCTGACCCGGAGCGGGCGGCTGAATTATGGAATGCTGTATCCCGCCAGCTACACCTAAGATGTCAGCCCCATCAGCAGGATGTAGGTATCGCGACCCTGGTAAGGTAGCATACCGAAACCTTTCATCAACCACGAACAACGAATTTAGAAATTCGGAACGGATCAATCGGCAAAGACCTAGGCTACGAACACTGAAAAAGATTAAGGTAAACGATTGGAAATTGGGTACTTGGAAGTCCGATCTCTCAATGAACCGGCGCGGGCTGGCTTGCTTGCTCGAGAACTACAGCGGGAGGGAGTAAAAATCGCAGCGATTCAGGAGGTTTGGTGACCAAATTCCGGAGAAAGGGAATTCCGTGCAGTAGACCCTATTGCACGCACTTATTTCAAGTACCACATCTACTACAGTGGCGGCAAAGCAGCGGAACGTGGCGTCGGTTTCGTAGTGCTGGGAAATCAGAAAACAAGAGTCATCCGGTGGGGGCCCGTAGATGACCGTATATGCGTGTTGAGGATTAAGGGCAAATACTTCAACTACAGTTTAATCAACACCTACTCACCGACAAACGACAAATCCGATGAAGTCAAAGATGAGTTCTATGACAAACTTGAGCGAATCTATGACGAGTGCCCAAAACACGACGTAAAAGTCGTCATCGGAGACGCAAACGCACAGGTTGGGAGGGAGGAATTCTTCCGTCCGGTCATTGGAAGGCATAGCCTCCACTCGTCAACCAATGAAAACGGCCTGAGGCTGAAAAACTTTGCCGCGGCCAGAGGAATGGCCATATGTAGCTCCTATTTTCCACGTTTGAATATTCGGAAACACACCTGGAGGCATCCAAATGGAGAAGCCTGCTCCCAGATCGATCACGTACTGATTGACGGTCGGCACTTTTCGGATGTTACTGATGTTAGGTCTTTTCGGGGACCAAACATTGGCTCTGACCATTACCTCGTCGTTTGTTAGATCCGCGTACGGCTGTCGAACGTGCTGAAATCTGACACAGAGAGGACGACGCGTTTCAACATTCAGCGGTTGAAAGCTGATGGCGTGGCAGCAGAGTACGCCATAGAGCTGGATCAACGGATCGCAGAACAGCAGGAGGAAAGAGTGGAAGACATAAACGGGCTGTGGAGCAGTATCCACGGCGCCATCGAAACGACTGCGAGAGAGGTGGTAGGTACGACGCGTGAAAGACAGCCTAATGGCTGGTTCGATGCCGAGTGCCAGAGAGCGACAGATGAGAAGAACCGTGCCAGGAGCCGCATGCTCACTGCGGCTACGCGTCAAAACAGAGAGAGGTACAGGGTGGCAAGAGCTGCCGAAAATAGAACCCACCGTCGGAAGAAACGCGAGTACGAGGAGCAGGTGCTCGCCAGCGCAGAGGACAGCTATGCTCAAAACGACGTGCGGAGATTCTATAGAACTGTCAACAGAGTCAGAAGCAGGAATTACCCTCTGCCGATCATGTGTAATGACAAGGACGGCAACCTGCTTACTGATAAACCGACGGTTGCAGCCAGGTGGAAGGAGCATTTTCAGGCGCTATTGAACGGTGCCCAACAAACAATTTTGTTGATTTATAGCTTGTTAAGCTGCTATTTGGCGGATTTCGGCTGAACTAAAGCTCTACAAGCTGCTATACAACAAAATTGTTTGTTGGGTGAGGAGCCGGATGAGCAGAGCAGGAACAGGATGACGATTATGAGTGACGAACAAGCTGTGGAGCCACCTACACAGGAGGAGGTGAAAAAGGCGATTAGTGAGCTGAAAAATGGCAAGGCCGCTGGGAAGGACGGTATCCGGGCCGCACTTCTAAAAGCGGGAAGCGAGTGTCTGTACTATGCGATCCACCAGATAATACTAAGGATCTGGGTGGATGAACAAATGCCGAACGACTGGTTGGAAGGCCTCATATGCCCTATCTGTAAGAAGGGCCATCGATTGGATTGTGGCAACTATCGAGGGATAACGTTGCTCAACTCCGCATTTAAAGTGCTCTCCCGTATCCTGTTCTTCAGATTGTGACCGTTAACGGAATCCTTTGTTGGCGAATACCAGGCTGGTTTTCGACAGGGGCGTTCCACGACGGATCAAATCTTCACCCTGCGACAGATCCTCGATAAGTTCCGGGAGTACAACTTACCGACTCACCATCTGTTTGTGGACTTCAGGGCGGCATACGACTCAGTGAAAAGAAACGAGCTGTGGCAGATCATGCTGGAACACGATTTCCCTACGAAACTAATAAAGCTGAGTCGTATGACACTGGAGGGATCAAAATCGTGCGTGCAGATAGCTGGCGAGACATCAGCCGCGTTCGTAACGTTGGATGGTCTGAAGCAGGGGGATGCGCTCTCCAACCTACTGTTTAACATCGCTCTTGAGGGTGCATTACGAAGAGCAAACGTCGAAAGAAACGGTACGATCATCACGAAATCTCACATGCTTCTTGGTTTTGCGGACGACATTGATATCATCGGTATCAACCGTAAGGCCGTGGAGGAGGCCTTCGTACCTTTTGAGAGGGAAGCAGAGAGATTGGGGCTTGTCATTAACTCTGCCAAAACGAAGTACATCGTAGCTAGCAGAGAGCGTGGAAGCCCCCGTGGTGTTGGTGCTCAGGTGGAGAGAGATGGGGAACGATTTGAAGTGGTTGACGAATTCGTTTATCTTGGTACGCTTGTGACATGTGACAACGATATGAGCCGTGAAGTGAAACGACGAGTTGCAGCTGCGAACAGGGCTTTCTACGGACTGCGTAACCAGCCAAGGTCCCGTAGTTTGCAAACTCGCACAAAACTAGCGCTGTATAGGACGCTGATACTCCCGGTGGCCCTTTACGGACATGAAGCATGGACGCTGAAGGAAGCTGATCGACGAGTGCTCGGAGTTTTTGAGCGTAAAGTTCTGCGATCGATACTTGGCGGTGAACTGGAAGGTGGAGTGTGGCGCAGACGCATGAATCACGAGTTGTACCAGGTATACAAACATGCTGATGTAGTGAAGGTAATACAGCGGGGCAGGCTTCAGCGGGCTGGACATGTAGCCAGGATGCCAGGAAGAGGCCGTCGACTCTGTGGTAGGCCTCGCACGCGGTGGATGTGCGCGGTGGAAGAAGATGCACGATCTGCTAGTGTACGGGGAGACTGGAGAACGGCTGCCCAAGACAGAAGAACCTGGACATCTCTAATTGGTTTGGCCCTAGATCGGTGAACGGTCCGTTAGCCAACAAACTAAAAGTAAAGTACTTTTTTGTTACCCACATCATGTTCTGGTCTCTGGAAATCTATTTCCGGCCTCCAGACCTGATCAAAAGCCTGAAAATCATCGTATACATTCAAAAAGTTCTCATAATGCATGAAAAAACTTGATTTCTTTATCAATTAAGACCCCCTTCTTCTTTGGGGTTGCCCTTTCCTCTTCCTAATATTTCTATGACCATTTCCTTTGTTCAAAAAACACGTATGCCAAGTTTGGTTGAAATCGGTTCAGGCATTCGAGAGTTATGCTGGAACATACATACATACATACATACATACAAAACTTGTCTTTTATATAAATGAATTTGGTTTGACATATTTTCTAATGTTTCCACATTAGTTAGCCTGTGTAGTTCATTCGTGCTAAACCAGCGAGGACGCTTCAATATCATTTTCAGAAGTTTGTTCTGAATCCTTTGAAGCATCTTCTTTCTGGTTGTACAACAACTTGTCCAGATGGGGACTGCATATAACATTGCTGGTCTAAATATTTGTCTAAATATTTGTTTGTAATTTAACAGTTTATTCTTGAGACAAAGTCTAGAATTTCTGTTGATAAGAGGATACAAAAACTTTATATATTTATTGCACTTTGTTTGGATATTTTCAATGTGCTCCTTGCAGGTAAGATTTTTATCATAAATTAGCCCTTAATATTTAACTTGGTCAGACCAATTTAGGATTGCACCGTTCATCTCAACAACATGATTATTGGCGGGTATGAGAAAAGAAACTCTTGGTTTATGGGGAAAAATAATTAATTGTGTTTTTGATGTATTAGGAGAAATCTTCCATTTTTGCAAATATGAAGAAAATATATCTAGACTTTTTTGCAGCCTACTGCATATAACACGAAGGTTTTTTCTTTTACGAAAATGCTTGTATCGTCACAAAACTTCGCCTGAGGTAATTTCACTAGGTACTTGTAGAACTGAAATTGAAATTGTTTCGATTATTTTCTATTCAAATTGTTTTCAGTCAGTTTGTATCTCGGAGAGTTTTCATGAATTCAAAGTTAAATTTGGTGTATTATTTTTTCTCAATCTTTTCTAAGTTGTAGAATTAAGAAGTGTTTTCAATCATTCAAGCATACTTTGTGACTATTTTTCTTCCGGTTTCTTCTTGGCTATTAAGGTGTTCTAGTATGGCTGCTAATTTGCAGAGAAGAACGTTCTTTTGCAACAACTAATATGAGATCATCATTTTAGCTTCTTTTTATAAAAACATAGCAGCAAGGTTTGGATTAATTTTTGTTTTTAGTTTCTTCCAACTTTGGAAACATTCACAGCAAAAATTGGAAACAATTATGGCTTTTCTGATCTAAGTGGTTTTGTACTGAATCTGAAATTTTCATTTTTATTCTTTTGCTGTCTTTTCAAGCATTCTATGAATCTGAAGTTATTTTTTTCTTATCAAATATCTTGATCTATTTGGTATTCATTTATTGATTGGCCATTTTATTCTTTGATCTTCTCTGGTTTTTGTTACGATTGAAACCGTTCATCATTTGTTGTCTTTTCAAGGCCTTTGGCTGTAAAATTAGACTATTTTAAGCTGAACAAGCTATGTAATTGCCTTTATGCAATACAAGTAATTTTTAGCCAATTTGACTTATTTTCTAGTTGTTTATTTCGCATTATTTGGTTGCGTTGGAAGGGATTTTTGATGATAAATTTGAATGCTGTTGTGTTATTCTTCTGGTTTTTTTTTTTTTTTTGAAAGCCTTTTCAAGATGAACTTCATTCAATCATTCAAAAGAGTCTTTTCTCGGCCATTCAAATCGTTTGGGTTGAGTTTGGAATCTTTCTTTTAATTTAATGCCTAAAAATTTTGATGGTGAGCATTTAGCATTTTAGCCAAATTTATTGTTATTTTCATAGTTTCTTAAGTTGAGTGTTAAATAGTCGTGGGTTGATTAATTGATGAAAGGTCAAGAACTTTGGAACATATCGAACATTCGACTTCAATTTGTAATTCTCTTACCATCTTTTTAGATTTTGGATATTTTTTGAATCTTTGATGGTTTTCAAATGTATTAATGTAATTAATTTTTTGTTTACCTCTTGAACAATTCTTCCCATTTTAATTTCGTTTTCCGCATTTTCTGTCCTCTAGAGAAATTTTGGAATTTGAGGTAAGTTTACGCTTCCTTTATATTCTAGTGGTATGTTGTCTTTAAAGGCGAATAAGAATTTAGAATTTCTAGCGGGTGAAAACTAAAACTGTGTAATTTTTTTTGAGATTCTCTTACTCAACAACTAACACGCTTAGAGAGAAATGGGATCTTGTATATGTAAGCTCTCGCTCTCGTCTTTGTGTCAGTATTTTTTGTTTTGTTTGGGCAAGCTTAATTTTTTTTAAATTGCGTTGAATAAGAAACATTACGCAAAAGAAATCTTATCAAAAAGTTCAGGGTCAATCAGCGTATAGTACCCTGCAAACTTCAGTTTTTTTCAGGGATTTAACCGCGGTTGTCATCCGTCCCGGTCACAAACTTCAGTAGTAATACACAAGAAACGTAGTAGAAGATTAGCCATAGTAATGAACAAAAAGAATTTCGTTATTCCTATTTTCCTCAAATATTTATTATTTTTTCCGTTAATAATGAAAGTAACTTCATGAGAAATACAAAAGTTTTTATATTAGTTTTTATACCTATTTTAAACAGCAGTAGACAGTAGACTATACAACATTTCATGTGTTATAAATATAATCCAAATTCGCAATTATTCCACCACTGTTATCGAAAATCTGTTTTCTATAGGTTATTCAACTTTTTTGTAGTATGAATATAACGAATAATTAATTTTTTATTCATTAATAGAAAGTGTTTGACAATAGTGTATAATTATATGCGAATGATTTTGTTTGCTTTCTTGAAAAACAATATGCTGTTATGATGATTATCAGGTTTTCAACTCTTTTGTAGTAAAATTGACGCACAAAAATCAATCTGGGATGCTGAAACGCACTCAGAGCTCAAGCAGTTTAATATTATGATCCAAAGAACCACCAGGCAACAATCTGGAGCAGATTTAGAAGCTATTGTTTATTTTAACTACCGTGAGTATAAACATAAATCACTCGGCGGAGCATCTCTTGAAGTGCTCCGGACAGCTCATTATGCGATACAGCTAATTGAATTAGCTGTAAGCTTTGAGCAAGCATCAACCAACCTAAATTAAAATATTAGTATGGCAGCCAAGCCGAGCAGGGAGCTGACTTGAAATCGTCGCATTTTCGCTTTTTTTTTTCGTTTCCGCTTTCGATGCGCACCGGCAAAGTCAACCGCAGCAGCAGGTAGCTCTTTCGTTCGTTAGTTAACCTAAAAGATTTTCCCTGCTTAGTCATGAGCACGATCTGGCTGACAAACGAGACAACACAGCCAAAGGGGGAAAACTTCGCGTTTTCCAAAACGGTTGTGAATCTTGTTCGTCAAGTTAACGTCTTGACATTGACGATGAAAAATCTAAGCCCAAGCCACCACGTGCTACACTCACGCGCCGTTTGCGGTGAGAGTTTTACCGTTTTCCAGCGTTTCGCCACAGAACCAAACATCCGGATGTGACAATCAACCATTCCGACGCTCATTGGCAGATCAGTGGCTACAACACGGGTGCTGATGCAGTATTAATACCGTCGGATGAAGGCATGTTTCTTATTTTGAATGATTGTAGCTGATTCAAAGCCATCTTTTTTTCAGTCTTAACATGGGAACAGATAATTATGTTCGCCAATTAGTGATAAAATTGAACAACGCGTTTCTAATTTTTACCTTGTTAATTTACGGTCTTTATTTCCAGTGATAATTTGACTGCGCCGGAAATGTACAAGCAAATTTCGAGTTTTCCTTTTTGGAATGAGCTGTTACGTTTGTTACTCTAATAAAAAGGTATCGAAATTAATTCTAAAATATTCGTAAATTTGGTAGTAAGTTAAAATTGCTTATAAGTGTTCTTTGTTTCATATATTTTTAATTTATATTTTTTACACTCGAGTGCTTTGACAATACAACGAAAGTCCCTTTCCACCAACCAGTGGATTGATTCGGGTTTTTTTTTCCAAGACTTACCAGCTATCACTCACGGCTGTCACTCATGATAGGTACCGTTTTTCTTCCGATGCGATCAGCGGCAGCCAGATAATTTCGGAGTCGTGAGCACATAATGCTCACACATACTGGCGGTGCGCTCTCGTACGCCCGGCTAGACTATAGTATCTACCGATTTATACCCAGGAGTGATTGCCGGAGCGTTTATTTTAATTGAGAAATTTGATGACAGATCCGTACGACATCCCGCAGCCAGACTCACTTCTATTTGTTACATGAATAGATACATGAGTCAAGCTGACTGCTCAACTGTATCGTAGCAATTCATTTCAGTCTTCCCGGTTTGTGTACAGCGCGCACCTGAAAAAGGAGCATCACCGCTGGGATTTTTGTAGACAATAGCTCCGCTCGTGGGTTTCCGCTTGCTAATTAATTAATAATACCTGTTAACATTCAAATTGAATTTGAAATGGTAAAAAAATGTACTAATTGCTTCGGTGTTTTGCGTTGTCCCACTGGGAACAAGACGGGAAAGAATTAATGCTGAAACTTTCCGTTGCTGCCAGCACCTCACAGTGGCTGTTCTTCGAATAAAAATCGGACAAAACTCAAAAAGTTTTTATATATTATGTTCATTTTTGGAGGCTGAAGTCGTCTGGAGAGTAAAATAATAACAGATTGTTTGAATGAAGTACAATCGAGGCTGTCTGTAGAGTGAAATTATATTTTCTCAATCCCATCCAATGGCGATGAAATTTCAAGATAATATTATACTATTATTATCAGAAGCTCAGAAAAACATGTCAAAATTAAGAACATCGGCTTTGTCCAGCCTCCGGCCACTGTGGTGTGCCTGGGCACAGTTGAAAATTTAATCCACCAGAATTTCATCGCGTCCATTTGTTGGAGAGTTTCCAGATAAAAATTTTCTCAGAATCAAATTATACTCTGCACAAAGCAGCCTGGAATCAAACAAATCGACAGAAACAATCTGCATTGTTACAAAGATGCAAACAAGTATTGTGAGAAAGTACGATTGAAAAAGATGGTGTGCTCGTAAGGGAACCAGTTTCCTCCATGTTTATAAGAGAAAATTTACATTCTTACTACATCGTTACTTATTGCCCGGCGGTGGCTCTGCTGCTCGCCCCAACGGCAAAGCAGCATAGTCGATCTCCGCTTCCGGATCCGGACTCGATTCACCCCTTCCGCTCATACACACACACACACTCACTGAACGTGTGTTCATTGAGCAATGTACTCTGTGTAATAGTCCCCTTCGAAGAGGATTTGATTCAACATATATCAGATGAAGTTTTTTTCGTCGTCCCCCGAGTATTCGAGCTTTCAACCAACATGAATATGAACAAGAGGAATAAAAAGCAAACTGTATCGCATTCTCTTTCCTACTGCAAACTTCAACAGTCTCTGTTTCTCTGCTGGCCCCTTACCGTTCCAGTAAACACTAGCAGCAAAGTCCTTAGTGTCATTAGAGTCAATTTCACAACCCATTCACTGGTGACTGTCTGTCCTCGATGCTGTGCTAGCTAGTCACACTATCTGCTAAGATAAGCTATAAGTGAATTGAACGGGACACCGACAAAAAAAAAATGTGGACTAGTGTTGCACAGTGTACAGCGATAGCAAGCAGAAAGGAAAGAAATCCTTTTCGAGAACTGTATGTTTAAGTGTCAATTAATGCGCAGGAAGATAGAGATTTTTTCCTCCTCTACTCATTTTCCGGGTCGTTTCACTTGGCCATAAGAGATTCAATCGAGCAAATGTTTGCCGGACTTAATTAACCTGTTGCAGTGACGGTGGCTTGATTGTTGGACGTTCATTGGGGGCGGAACGAAAACATTTTCTCATCACTTGTAACGGTTGAAATAGATGTGTTTTACATGCATGTCTCTGTTGAGTTGTTTGAGAACGCGTGGGACAAAGCATTTTCTTTGGCTGGTGTTTTTGGCAGTCCGAAGTATGTTTTTCTATGTTTTAACGATGCTGAGTAGGAGTTGATCTAAATGTTGTGCAGATTGTTTTATGTTTACTGATAAGTTTTGCTGCAAATATCATAAATTGTGTTTTGCGTGTGTGCCATGATAAATCGTTCAATTTGACAGATTCACTAAACAACTCTCCAATTGGCATTAGTCGCTCCGTTTAGAAGACTAAGAAGATGTTGATTTCGAAAAAATACAAGACATCATAGACTGTCCTTGCCTGCCTAACTGAACTAATGTTGATATTAGGCCTTAGAATTTTCCCAATAAGATATCAGTTCAAAACAGACAAGAAATAAGTAATCGTGACATTCAACTCATTCTTGTATTTAATGCTGGGGAAACATTACTGGGTGCCAACTGTTTATATTAGAAACATATACCCTTGAAGCTGTTTTGAAAATGCTGCATATTTTTCATCGTTTTGTAACACATATTAATTCTAAAGGCCCCCCGTTATTAAATCTGCTCCTATCTACTACATTTATAAAAACGGAATTCCGTAAAGCAGTTTATTTTATTGATATTTCCTCCGTTTCTTCGTTTTAAATCATTCTGATTAAAAAAATAAGTAGTAACATGTAAGGTTTTCGTTTATGTTCAGAAAATACATTTAACGAAAAATAATAGTTATCTGATTACTAAACATTAAACTATTATCCACAAAACTACGCAAAACATACAAAATCATTATTTTATACGTTCAATTTACCTCTAAAAAAATTCAAGGCGATGACATGTGATTTTTTCACATTAAAATTCGGGTAAGACTAGACTAGAATTCTTAAGAATTGCATAAAAACCAATGTTTTGATTTAGTGCGAGTGCTTGCATAAATATATTATTTTTCTGACATTTTCCTAGTTTTGTTAATAATCTTACATTATAGGATTCAGATTTTTTTACTTAAACTCAAACTGCATGGGCATAAAAACATTTTGTTGGGAAAAGGCCACATTTCCTAGGTTTAAATATCGATTCAACCTAGGTTTAAAGGCGACTCAAGCATTAAAAATCACTATTTTTTTACTTTTAACGTAATTTTGTTAGTTGAAGCACAATTTTCAGTAATCAGATAGCCTTGAATTTTCCTCAGACGTGTTCCTTGGACACTAACAAAAAATTGTGTGCAATAAAACCTATATGTCATCACTTTACATTTTATTGTAGAGGAAAACTAAGCATGAAAGGTCATGCTCAATTTTTCTTTCGTCGATTTCTTTCTTTAAAACTGTCCGAGAGAGGACTGCGATGACCCATACATCATCTTAAATTCCTCGATAGTCATTTCTTGTTTCCGGATAACAGCTCCAAATGGCCAGCCTAGGGTGGTTGAATATCATTTTATATTGGTATTTTCGGAAACAGAATGATGCCCAAAGGTCAGAAAATCGAGATGACGACGTTCTAGGAAATAGCCCAAAGTGGTATTTGGTTAATGATTCGAATACTTCCGAAAGTGGAACTCCATACGTCATTATAAAATCCGAAATGGCGACTTTGTCCGTTAGCTGAATAATGTAATATTTTGGATGTTAGTTGTTCTAATGTGGCAAAATATAAAAAATGATTTTTAATTTTGAAACCTTTGACTCCGAGCAACGCCGGGAACGTTAAACTATTAATTCACTTGGAATCAGAAACAAGATGAGTTCACAATTCTTGATACCAGATAATTTAATTCTTAAGTTCTCGATAGAAGGAAATTGAATTATATACTAAGATTCTATACGCATTCTAATTTTCTACGAAACGGATTACTTCTAAAGTACCGTAAACTGAAGTGACTTTGATCAGCGGAGTGACTTCAATCGCTCTACCCCCTTTTTGAAATTGTGATATAAAAGCGCTCGTAGTGCTTGGGATTTGTCGTAATCTCCACTGATTGTGTGTATATGTGTCTACTTTGCTACTATTCATGCATTTCCTGCTATTTAAAGAGTGTTTTATGGTAAATTATTAATTGAAAATAAAGTGTATTTTTGACGATTTTTGTTGCATACAAACAATCGGTTGAAACAGATTCAAAAAAACAAGCTAAAATACGTAAAATTTGTTTATTTCGTTCCAAGTTTAGTTTTTAAGATAAAAAATATTATAACAACAGTTTTCATTACTATTTTTGCAAGTTTATCCTCGAAGGCAATTTTGAGTCCGAATAATCTCCACAGCGTATTACTTTTTTTTTATTAAAAACAATCCAACACGTGATGTAACATGCAAATTATGACTATTGCATAAGTCATAATTCACGTAAACTAGTTTTTGATGATTTAAGATATATATATATATATATATATATATATATATATATATATATATATATATATATATATATATATATATATATATATATATATATATATATATATATATATATATATATATATATATATATATATATATATATATATATATATATATATATATATATATATATATATTAGAGTGTCAGCCAAAATGGTCATCTCGAATTTCAAAAAAAAACCCTATACAAAATGTTCACCTGCTCGAAAAAACACCCTGTGCAAAATTTCAGCTCAATCGGACTTAAAATGGGGTGGCGCAAAGCGATTGAAGTTTGGCTTTTTTGAAAACCGAAAAATCACCCAAGGGGGGGGGGGGTACGTGAAATTTCGCTTTTCGAAAATTTTTTTTTTGATGCCAAATGACTTAAGAACGCATGAAACGTCGAGAATTGGTGTCACCTGAAAAAATTTTTTTTTGCAAAAATTTACTCTCGGGACTTTGTCGTTCTTTCAATTGTGGAAGGCGGAGTTCAAAATGTTTAGAATTTATCTCTTGAAATTGATCACTAGTCCCTCGAAATATCTTGTATAATGATATTCACTATAACTAGCATCGAATACATGTTTCATTGAGGTGGTTCATTTATTCGACATAGGGTGGTTCATAATATTGTGAAAAATGAGTATAAAATAAAAAAAGTACTTCGGCTCGTTTGATTGGTGTGACGTCTTCGACAAAGTTGTAGATAATAATTTGGTCTTTCCAAAAAAAAAATACTTTCAAAAAATTATTCGTTCAAAAGTTAGAAGAAAGATTAAAAATTAATAATTCAAAAGGGCTCATTTTTTGAAAACTTGATTTCTTTAATAAAACCTACGAAAGATTACCAAAACAACGCAACCAGTCCGATCACATAGAAATCAAGAAAAATAAGTTATCATTTAAAAAAAAAATTATTTTTTGAAAAAAAAATTATTTTCAATTATTTTTTTTAAAAGGCATATATTTTTGGAAGGACAAAATATTATCTACAACTTTGCCGAAGACACTATGCCGTTTCGACTGTAGACATATTTTTAATTTCCAATAGAGGACTCTATGAGGAATCAAGAATATTTCTACAGTCAAAACGGTTTATTTGATTGGCATAGTGTATCTGGCAAAGTTGTAAATAATAACTTCGTTTCTCCAAAAAAATGTACCCTGTGAAAAAAAAAATTAAATTTAAAATATATAACTTTTTTTTCTGATTTCTTTATGGACGGTTTTGTTGTTCAGGAAAACTTTCGTAGTTTATATTAAAAAAAAATCAGTTTTTTTAAATGGACTGTTTTCGATAATAATTATAACTTTTATAATTTATAACTTTCTTCAATTTTTTCTTAAATTAGTAATTTGTTTTAAGAGTGTATATTTTTGTTGAAAAACAAAACTATTATCTACAACTTTGCCGAAGATGTCACACCGCTCAAACGAACCGTGTTGGCTCTAAACATTTTTGTAATCATCAATACCTATCCAAAGTAACATTTTCCAATAGCTTTTCCAAAATGAGTTGTGTTTCAATGAAATAAACCAATAGCACAAAATGTCATCTTTTGCCTATAAAAACGTCTATGCAAAGTTTCAGCCAATGGGCAATTCACGTTCTGACGATGTAAACTTGATAGAAAATGTATGGTCGAACTGTCAAAACGACGCAAACCCAGAAAGAACGAGTCAATTGTGTTGCCTATCTGATTGAGATCCCTATACTCTCATTATCACTGAATAACATCGATACAGTCTTTTGTCCGATTATATAAGCCAGAGCACTGTGTGTTCAATCAAGTGTTGGCAAAGGACATTATTGTGGTAAATAAAACGAATAAATTGTCTGGTACAACATTCGAAAGACGCGTGCAAGTGTCTTAGAGAGTAGATTTTTCAAACAAAGTAATATAACATATTCCATCAGTTTCCACCGTTTTATTAAAAAGTTTAAGACACTTGGAATCGAAAACATTTTTCAAATATTAAAATTCCATGTACCTCCCGTGTGTGATTTTGCAAATGACATGAAAGCATTCAACATTTTCCACGTGACCCAATCTCAATTTTGGTTGAGATAATTTTTTTTTTTAGTTTGATACATTTTGTAAATTTGTTTTGTAATATTTTGCCATTTTACTTAAAATTTTTCCAATTCAATATTGCCACCCTAACGACAATGATATAACAAATATTATATTTTCAGGAATTTTTCTATTGGTATTCAGTGAAAATTGATTTTTTTTCATTTTATACTCCTTTTTACACAATATTATGAACCACCCTATATCGAATAAATGAACCACCCTAATGAAACATAATGTATTCGATGCTAGTTATAGTGTATAGCATTATACAAGCTGTTTCGAGAGACTAGTGATCAATTTCAAAAGATAAATTCTAAACATTTTGAACTCCGCCTTCCACAATTGAAAAAACGACAAGTCCCAGAGAGTAAATTTTTGCAAAAAAAAAATTTTTTCAGATGATACTAATTCTCGACGTTTCATGCGTTTTTAAGTCATTTGGCATCAAAAAATGTTTTTTCGAAAACCGAGATTTGATTTGATTTGGGTGATTTTTCGGTTTTCAAAAAAGCCAAACTTCAATCGCTTTGCGCCACCCCATTTTAGGCTCGATTGAGCTGAAATTTTGCACAGGGTGTTTTTTCGAGCAGGTGAACATTTTGTATAGGGTTTTTTTTTTGAAATTTTCTGGTCACTTTTTTTCCATAGAATTCCAGTAGAATGTGAATGGCCCCCAAATTTCTTACCATATTTACAAACTTATTTAAGTCGTTTCAGGCTGTTCAATTTTGTGTGTGTATTTTTAATTTGAGATGCAAGAAAGAACGAGAACCGGTGGATGGAACTTAAAAAAACATATATTTCCTCCAGACGGGTCTCGAACCCACAATCTCCCCGTCTCGAGAGTTATTTTTGTGATTAAGAGAGAATAACTTCTCACACGTAAACATGACTTACTGTTTACACATGCATATGCGATCAAGATCATTTCAGTCAGTGTCCTCCCGCCGAATTGATACAGCGGAGCAGCTCTTGCGGCTCACAGAACTCAAACGGTAAATGTTGACACTTTTTTGATATGGAAGTAATAAACATTTGATTTCAAAAATTGTTTCTTTTCACTTACCTTACCCAACTTAGTTTGCTGAAATAACTCCACTGTGGCTCCTGGTAATTCGGGGTGGAAATTGTTGTAAGAAAGTCAGAAAATCATGATAATAACTTTTTCATAATGATTTTGCTATATTTTGAAGTTTCAGCATTCGTTCCTTAATCGAAAGTTAATCGCAACGACCTTGCCTCGTATCAATATTCAATTATGAATGTTTTTTGTTTTTTTTTTCGCGAATCAACGAAGATCCAACGATTTTGGAACAAATATATAAAAATTGATTAGAGTAAAAAACCAAAATCTTAGTTTCATGAGCATTTTATTTCATTTTATTTATTTCTTATTAAAATTACTTATACTAAACTTTTTTAATATCTCGTAAAAATAATTTTTGAAACCGCGTAAAACTAATCCGCATAATTAAAAAAAAAATCGCGAAAATTCTCGTTATTGTAAAAAATCGCGTAACATAGTTAGCGTATAAAAATAAACCGTTAAAAAAAAGACCCCAGTTTAGTTCCATGAAACAACATAATTATCATCAAAACGGTTTTATGATTGTAGTCATCATCCATTTTAAGATGTTTAGCAAAAAAATTTAATCTTACATGTTTGGTTGCACTGAATTTTTCTTATCATTTTCACAAAAAAACCTAAATTAATCCACCTAGCGGTCAGACCCAGCCTTTCTCATTCAAACTTATTATTTGTAAAAATAGATTTACATGAACGCTTCAATCCAAAAAATGTGTATTCACTTTTTGGGTTCTAAATTAATGATGTTTTAATTTAAGTATAAAATATCAAATTTTGACGTAATGTACATAAATGACTCTTAATTTCGAACAATTCAATCACGAGCGATACCGGGAACATTCAAATAGTACGACAGCACATTTAAATTATGTTTAGGCCACATATATCGATCAAAGCAGGTATAGTTTTAAATAGCCTTTGAATTTCTTTTCTTTCCATAACTTTTGAACCACTTATCAAATTGTTACGAAGTTTGTTATTTGTAAGTTTGAGAGATGACTCGTTCGTATGACACTAGTTATGTTCAAATAAGTCGTGTAAACTTTGAGATAATAGACTTCCGTTGTTTTATTAATAATTTAATACATAACAATTGCTTAAGTTCTATTTTAATCAAATGAAATGGGAACGTATAGAGCAGCCAAATTTTGAAACCACGTGTTCAATCATTATTCACCAGTTAACCCTTAACTAGCCTGCTCATCTGATAATATTGATCAAATCGGTTGTGTAGTTTCTGAGATAATGAAGTTTCGTGATTTTCACATTTCGGTACATTACAGACGAAGTTACAGTCCGATTACAGTAAAATTCAATAGGGTGTTATGAGGTATCTAGACTTATTATTTGACACTAATTTTGTGGCAATCGGGTCAGTCTCTGAGAAAAGTGAGTGAGTTCAAGTAGTCTTCGGAATATGTTCCTTTTCATAGCTGGATTTTACATTTTTGAACATAACAGGCAAAGTAATAGTTCGATTGCAAAAAAAAATCAATAGGGTCGTATGGGGTAATAAGACCTTACAAATGACACTGATTTTATGGAAATCGTTTCAGCCATCTCTGAGAAACATGAGTGAGATTAAACACTCTCCAGAACACGTTTCTTTAAATAACTTCTGAACTACACGTTCAATCTTCATCAGTCAAGGGTTTTTCAAGTAGCTCGTTCATTTCAAACCAATTTTGTTAAAATTGGTTGAGTAGTTTCTGAGATAATGATGTTTCGTGATTTTCACATTTTTAAACTTAACCTCTAAACTAAAAATCCGATTGCAATGAAATTCAATAGGGTCTTATGGTGCCCCTAGACCTCTCATTTGCAATTAATTTCATACACACACATACACACACACACACACACACACACACATACAGAAAATGCTCAGCTCGTCAAACTAAGTCGATTGATATACGAGATTCGACCCTTTGGAGCACTTTTATACCTTTGGTTTTCCAGTGATTGCTATACCTTTCTAGGAGAAAGGCAAAACCATTCATAATATCCATACATTCATCCAAAATGGAGTTATGTCTGTCTGTCTGTATGATCCACATTGGCTTGGAAACGACTGAAGCGATCAGCGTGAAACTTTGTATGCAGGGTTTTTCTGGTGCCAGGGGAGGTTCTTATGGTAGTTTGAGACCCGCCAAGCAAATAAGACCAAATTCGGCACGCAGAGCTTTCGGAAGCAAGAAATATTTCTATGGTGGTTCGACAGCCCTCCTTCCTCTTGTAACGTTTTGGAAAGTTACAACCTAAATTCCTAAGCTTATGTGCGGAGTGATTTAAAAAACGATCTGCTGATAAATCGATTCTGCTGATAAATGTTAATATCCATGCAAAATCATTGTAGCATTATATAAATTCGTTTTCATTAAATATTTGATATACCAACCTTAAATTACTGGTAACCATGAACATGGCACGACAATATGGGATGTAATTGGTTGCCACGCCAAAAAAAAAAAAAAAAAAACAAATATCCAAAATATGGGCGACGTTGCAACTAGACCCGATGTGCTATCAATAAGACCGATTACATCTCCGTGCGTCAAACAGGAACGATATAGCGTATACTAAGGTAGGGATGTGGGGGTACTCTGCTGTCTGTTCTAAACTGCCGTCAGCCTAGACTGTCACCACTCACCAGCCCTGACTCAGTGAGAGTATCGACGTGCTGTCCTGCGTTTGGTCCGACCGTGGATGAGGTGATTTTGGGGGAAGAAATAAAAGGTACATTTGGCTAATCATGGAGGGGCAGTTCCTAGGACAAATCAAAGAAGACACAGTTAGCGAAGTATCTACGTAGAATAAGTTCAGAGTGAAGCAGCCGATAATCAGTACCAAGTCCGAATCACGATCCAGATTCATTGAAATTTAGCGTGAAGCTATCGACCGTGATCATTCAGACGGGCATTGAACCGTGAAGTGAAGTGCGCGAGTATTTCAAACGATTTTGCCCTTCGCTAATCTCGTAATTCGCTCCCATTTATATATTTCAAATCGCACCAACACCAACGGCAGCCAGTGCGCGAATGTCCCATGCGATTTAAGCCGTCCTCTAACATACGGCTTCTAGCTACGGGTCAAAGAATCATATTTCGGCCCCGATAGACTCAGTATATCTATACCCGCTACCCGCACTCAGTGCGCGCAAGTGTCCTAAAGCTAAATCGTTGGTTGAATATGGCTTTGCCAACCTGGGCGCAGTTGCCATTTGGCCAGTCTCGTGAAGGGTGAATCTCTCTAGTCCACGACGTTCTCGCGGTCCACAAACCGGGACGTATCAGCTAACAACAGATACCGGTGAACACGTTTGTACGGTCCAGAGAACACTAGGACGAGCGAGGAATACGAATTCTTACGGCCAACATATCTCGATTTTCTCAGAATCTGCTGAACCGATTCGATTGTTCTAAGTCGCGTTTGAAAGAGCTTAGAGTCTTGTTAGTTTATGGAAAATATCGTTTTGATCCGAAGGTTCGTTCAAAAGTGACTTAACAAAATGTGATCCGTTTATATGGAAACTGAACAGCAATCCGTTTTTTTATATAATCACACATACACATACTTCCGCACATATACACATACTTCCGCACACATACACATACTTTCGCACACATACATACCTTATCCGATATTTGAGACAGGATTATTTGGTACTTATAACTTCAGGTATGTAAGCACTCAATAAAAAAATATTTTCGTGGCAAAATCAGTTGTTTCTTGTCCAAAATTAATCGAAATAATTGAAATGTTGTGTGTGTGGGAAACCACCAGGGTAGACAACGTAAGTTTTTTTTTTGAGGATACTATAAAGGTTAACTCAAAAGGTAATCAAACAAACGGAACCAAATTTGAAATGTGAGGATTTTAGAGTACAAGAAACGTTTGCGGGGCTAGCGCTACAATCCCGATCAGAAGAGGATAGAAGATTTGATACGATTTTGTGTTTTCCCATGTGCTTTGGATACCAAAATTGAATCTGAATGAGTTATACAAAACGAATCCTGAAATGAAGTTGTTCTTAAACAAATCTAACATTTTTTTCGTCTCTATCAAAACCTGTTGTTTATAACAATGGCTGTTATTATACTGTTCTATATGCTATCTAATTTTGTTAGAAAGCTGATACGTTAGTTACAAAGATTGATATGGGTTTGATATTAGTAGAATATTTTTTGTTATATTTTTTGTTATTTTAACACCTAACGGGATCAAACTTAAAACACAGCCTGAAAGGTTTTTAGCTTAACAACCTAACAGCTTGTGTTACATTTTTGTTTTGTCTTTCTGATCGGGATTGTACTGACACTAAGTTCGAGCCGATACTCGAACCTACGACGAGTGGCGTACCTCGAGACCAGCTGGGAGGGTTGATTGGGATGATACACAGAAGTCAAAAATCGACCCCGGACTCCATTTTGATTTCTGGTTTCTGAAAAATAAAATAAAAATGGCCGAATTGGGTATTTTCAGAACTAGGATGACTCCCAGAGACCACAAATTGACTCCCCATGCCATTTTGAATTTTAAGATGGTGATTTCCGCTCTCTGTAAAATAACACAAAATGACCAAATGCCAACACATGATATACAAAAGCTTAAGGGGTAAAATCTACTAAATGCTCAAAAAAATAAGGCTTTTTCATGATTTTTTTAAAAGGATATTTGAGATGTAAGGTATATAAATTATATATCATTGGATAAAGGTGAAATGAGACGAAATCCAAGCATCATTGCATCATTGTTGACACCACTACATCTTTACACTCATATGTGGTTGTATTGGTGCAACACGGTAGAACAGTACATGGTTCCCAGATTATTAGCTAATTTGTTACCGCACCTACTGACTACTGCTGCTACCATCGAAAGTCAACGGCCTGCTTCGATCAGCTGTGCCGCAACGTTCTGTGGTGCTGCACAGCTTTTGAAAACTCACATTCAAAACAAATCCGGACTACTTCGTGATTAGGGCGAATCTAGATAGGAAAACAAGCAAGGATTCGCCCTTATCACGAAGTAGTCCGGAATTGCAAGGATAAAAAGGTAAACAAATGAAAAGGAATTCATCTCACCTTTACATTCGGCAGACTGATCAGAATATACCACATCGTTTGGGATATGTACAGGAACGTTAATAGATGATGAGGTTTCACAATCGTCGGAACTTGTAAGTTTTTGTTTTTTCGATTTATCTAACTGGTTGCTCCATGGATTTTCATGTGTCCATGCCAAGGGATCAATAAGATTTCTCTTCATTTTTTTGCGTACTCGCGAGCAACCGCTGCTCTTCTTAGTTTAGTTAAACGCGGCATGATGATCCAAAAACCACTTAAATCACACTTCAAAAATAAAAACACTACTACTTCACACAACTCATTTTAAACTATATGCTCTAAATGCTCGCGCAGCTGACTTTGCTGCCAACACGGGCGCACAGTTTGGCAGGTGCAAACGAGTTGAAAATAGAAAAAAGGAAAGACGGTAATTTCGCGACGTGCTACACTTTAAAGGCAAGTTTAAGCCCATTTCGGTCGAGTTTTTGTGGAAATTAGATACGATCTCGATGATCATGGAAGTTGTGGGTTCGAGTCCCACCTGCTGAACTATATTTTTCGTAGTTTCTACAATCATATTTTCAGTTAGTTTAATTTTCTATCTTCATTACTACATTTACTCCTTAAATTAAAATTAAAAATAGCATGACTTTGCTTAGAGTCGGAAAAAGAAAAGTAAAGATGATCATAAGTGTAAAGAGAAAAGTATACGTAGTTTGAGAAATCACGCGACTCGTACGTGCCGGTATTCGTGGAAAACATTCTAGTGGCTACCGGCGTGAGAATATAAACAAAACCGGGAGAGAAAAAACAGCGGCGTGAAAAAGAGCAAGATTAGAACGTTTTAAGGGTTTCACGCTAAAACCAAATGTGCAAATTTATTGAACTAGGTGCTCCGGTGCTGGGTTAGCATTTCGACAATAAACAATTGCAGGTTAGTCGTATAATGTATGATAATCATTGAGGCAACTAGACTAATGTTGTTTTTCTGTAGTACAATCTACGTTGCCAATGATACTGCCGGTTGCTGGTTGAATTTATGAGTGATGGGACAAAATATGCGAGTACTTTTGAAATGTACCCGCATATTTTGTCCCATTTCGTCTTTTTTTCAAGTTATATAACGTAAAACCAATTCCATCCATGGTTTTTTGTTCTCAACGATAAACTTGTGGTGCTATGAAACTGTTATTGTCATTGGTTCTGGATGTAATTGCTGGAAATTCGAAAATTCACGGATAATATTAAATCGCCGTTTTCTTAACATGTGGTTTTTCATTATGGGACAGTCATCCGGGTACCGGCAGTATAACCAAAACAATTTTTTTTTCATTATCTACATAAGTGTCGCTAGTGAAGTACACATGATTGTATTTTTAGACAAGTACACATGATAATATTTTTAGACAAGTACACTGCCTGTGATCGCATAATTGTAACATTCGACATTTTATGGATTTCGTGCTTTTTATTGGGAAAAGCTTAGAATAATATGTACTTTTTACATCTGAAAAAATATGCTTATGTTTGTGTGAAAAAAGTCGTAAAAAATACCAAGTTGTTTTGTCACATAGCGTAAATAACCGCATAATTGTCACACTACTTAAACTTTTCCAACTTTTTTGTCAAAAAAGCTTCCATCCAAACCCACATCTGCATTCTGTGGAACTCAAAAGCTATTCTGGTCCGGTAACCAACCACCGGTGATCCGTTTCTGATGTTCAGCTCATGCTTGTTGAATACATGAAAAACTTCATTTTCCCTGTAATATATTCCAAAAGTAGCTTGAAAGTGACGGCATAAATGTATCATTGCAAAAATTTCAACCAACTTGACTTCAAAAGTAATGTTTAATGCATACAGAGTGTAAAGTAGCGCTTTCTTCATGATACAAAGTTCAGTTAAAGTGTCTATTTGCAAGAATATATAGGGAACAAAGCATTTAAGGTCAAAATATAAAAGTGCGATTTGCTCGAACAACCAATTTTGCAAATGTTACAAATATGCGATTATAGGCAGTACACATGATTATATTTTTAGACAAAAAGAATCGACTTTTATTGTTTATAATTTTGGTTGTTGTTAATCAATCACCAATCAATGCGAAAATAAATTTCCCTGAGTTTGAACATATTTCAACTTAAGGGGCAACAATGGCGCTATTTTGAATTTTTGAGAAACCGGTAGTTTTTGTGGTTTATTCGACACCATTTTGTTTTGAGGCCAAATATCAAAATTCTAAGAGTTTGTCCACATATTAGCATCCATTTACCCATCTTTTGAAAAAAAAAAAAAAAAACAGATCTTAAATCGGACAAAAACTGAGCTCAAAACGGTGATTCTACGAAACCGGTTTTGACATCGTTTTAGTATATTTCACAAAGCAAAATAATATCGATTATTCCTGAGTATTAATGGTAATTCGCTAATATCTTAAAGTGGTAGTCAAATTATATCTTATTTTGAGTAAAAAAGTCTCAGAAATCGAATGGTAGGTGTCTGATCAACGTAAAATGTCAGCAAAATGTCGATTTTGCCCCAATTCCCCTACAATACTAAAATAGGTTTATCTGCTACTACAACCACTTAAGGATATTAGCGAATTACCATTAATGCTCAAAAATAATCGATATTATTTTGCTTTGTGAAAAATATACTGAAACTATGCCAAACCCGGTTTCGTTGAATCACCGTTTTGAGCTCAGTTTTTGTCCGATTTAAGATCTGTTTTTTTTTTTCAAAAGATGGGTAAAAAGATGCTAATATGTGGCCAAACTCTTAGAATTTTGATATTTGGCCTCAAAACAAAATGGCATCGAACAAACCACCAAAATTACCGGTTTCTCAAAAATTCAAAATGGCGCCATTGTTGCCCCTTAAGTTGAAATATGTTCAAACTCAGGGAAATTCAGTTTTGCATAAAAATACACAAAAAAATTATATATAGAAGCCAAGGCAGAAAAAAGTCAATTTTTGTTGCACTGTGTAATCTAATGAAGAAGCTACAAATAAAATTTCAGTTAATCGGATGTAAACTTTTTCAGTTCTACTGAACGTCGATTTTAAAAACATGGTTTTGAGAAAAACGCGTTCAAAGTTTCAATATGCTTTAAATCTTCACAATAATAAATCGCAATAATAAAGCCCCTAATAAATTTTTAACCTTCAGTCAGCTATCCCTGCGCCGTAAACTGCCGTTCTAATCATAGTAGTCCCATGTTCTACACAAACCTTATGCACTCTGGGACAACTCTGCTTGGAACGGCAGTAAAGTTGTCCTTCCTGGGCTTTATTTTCCTCTTCTTCCTTTTGTTATCTGATGTTAGGCTGCGCTTAGCCTCTTCCGCGATATCAGACATGCGATGCTTAGCGACTTTGACGTGGTTGGTGTCCAATCCTACGCAAAACTCAAACTTGTCACTCATATTTGAGTACTTTTGAATATAACTCGCAGTTGAAAAGTATAGAATAACTCAAACAATGAACGTACACAACGAGAACGGCTGATCGACGTAACACAAGGAAATTGTGAGTAAACACGTGCTGTAGAGACGCTATAACGATCGAAACTTGATGCAGCGACCTCTTTACTTCAAATTTGAAATACGATAACGATCAGAGGTAACTTCTGCTAGTTTACAAAGCCTCAAAAAAATATTTAAAAAAATAAAAATTGATTAAAACAAATTTTGAGCTTAGATCAGTACTTGGGCGATGTATATTTAGCTTCTAGGATAATTTTAGCATGATTTAAGCCAGTAAAAAAAATTACTTGAAGTTGACCTGAACACCATTTTAATTTCGAAGATGGTGACTTGCGGTTCTTGGTAAACTGCCTATAATGACCAAATACTACCTGATATGGGCATTTCCGTAATCGTGATGATGCACGGAAACCAAAAATAACCCCAGATGCCATTTTGAATCTTTTCGTTTGAATGATTTAATTCCAGCAATATTTCTTCCGCTTAATCAACGACAGAGAAACTTATTACGAATGTATTTCTGAATATCTTTTAGAATCATGTTAACCGTGATAGAGTGTACTTGTAATCCTGGCGGCGAAAGACAACAATGTCGAAGATATGAATTTTATCTTTAAAAACCAAGAAGAAGTAATTGATTATCCAACGGATCATGCCTCGTAACCTCAACCAACAAAAATTTTGTAATAAATGTATCCAATATCCGATTCATCATACATTTCCAGACTATAAATAAACTACAAGGTCAAACTTGGGAAGTATGTTGAATCAAGTTAGAGTGTTTAAAATTGATTTAAACTAATTAAATTAATTAAATGTCGGGGCAGTTAGTGTTATATAAAAGGCAAAAGAAAAGAGATTAAGATTCAAAGCAATAATCACGAATAATGTTTCATGATAAAACAATAATCAAGAAATAACGACTTATTTCTTTATTCCTGACGCAAATTAAGCGATTTTAGTTAAATACTATATGAAATAAATTTATTTGAACCAATTCATAGAAAAAAATCTTTGCACAAATAATCCGTTATTTCCATTAGGTTTTAGCGATATGTTTAGTATGCCAGATTTTTTGACATACAGTAATGCAGAACCCTTATATTGAAAAAAAGAAGGACAAAGGTTCTAAAGGAGGAGGAGGTTTTGTAAGGCGGTGGTAACAGTACTATTAAGTCCAAATCAAAAAATCGTTAAAACCTTACACAATAGATATTCTACAGTCGTTTATAAATGATCCTATTCAAATCCATCGGTACAGTTATGTACTGACTTTCCTAACAAAATATTATCAACTCTTAAAGCTCGGTGAAAAAAATCAGTTATTGTTTACAAATATTTGCACAATCCACAACAGTTTCATAATATAATATGAAATTTATAATATTCGCCAAATTAATTATCTCTCAAGATTCTATGCGTAGTACCTATGATGTGCACTAACTTGCCACGAGATTCTTAACAATAATCAAACGGTCCATCCTTTGATACCAAGATCGCACACTTCTTGTGTGAGAAAAAATTCGCAACTATTTTTTAATACATCGATTTTTCAAATTCTTTAAAACCATTAAGCGAAGCAAATTATAATTGTATCTAGCATTTCGGTTGATTAAGGACCAGGAGCGTGTTTCTTTGTACATTAGATTTAGTTTAGTTTTTAAATGAATCATCGCATCCCACGGCCACGGTTTTGTTTCATGGTCCCACTGCTAGCAATTTACGCTTCCAAAATTGAACACATCTTTCCACTTCAGTAGTCTCCAGCGAACAATCTAGGTAATCAGGTTCAAAGCGGCAAGCAAATGTGTTTTGACAGATCAAACAGAGGCAGTTCCCTCCTGCTGCCTTTAACTACTGGCCTTTCAAGACTTCTTTCGACAAGTACCACTTGCTCTATAGTGTTGTTACTCAAATATTGTTGCACTAATTGATTTAAGCATACACGGGACAACAAAGCAACTACGGCTCTGCAGATCACACATGTGGATCACGGAAGGCTAATGGATGCAGAAACGATACGCGAGCGAGAGGATGCATCCCTGTGTTCCTCCGGGCAGACGACGGTAGTTCATTTGTCATCTCGTCACCCGTTGCCGCTGGTCGTCATCGTCAGACTCCCGAAGCGCAGAGATAATGTCTCTGAACTATCGAGCGTTTCCTTGTGCATGCATTGCTAGCTGGCTGTCAGTGATTATAAAAGTCTCTCCTTCTAACGACACTTAATTAAATCATCATCTCATTAGGTTCCCTTTTTCGGGCCGAATACCCCGCCCGACAGAAAGAAAAGTATATTTTTAACCATAATCTTCGCCATTGATCCCGAATTGTGTCTGCTAGTCGCTGTCGCCGTCGGGGCTTCTCGGCTCAGTCAACTCCAGCAGAATGGGCAAACAACATGTGCGATAAAATATATAAATTTAGATATTATCATTAAAAGGTACGTAATGTTTGTGAACAACGCAGAGGCCCTCACGGCAAAGCAACAAGGAGGAACCGGGTGACAGATGGCCGAAAGTCGGGGTTCATTTTTCAAACCAGCCCAAAAATCTTCCGCAGACTAATAGTAAGGAAAAGGGAGATGCATTAATACGACTAATATTACTCCGGTCGCCGCTTCTGTTGCCGCTGCTGGTGGTTCATATGCAGTCCTGCTGCACGAGGGTTCACATTTTGCCAGGAGCAGGAGCATGATCGCCGTCAACGCGACAGCAACGGCAACAGCAGTCGCATCACCGCCACCGCTGCTCTCCGTAATAAACGGAAAAAATGCGGTATTTGTTTACACCCTTGTTCGGCTCTTCTGACGATGAATGGCGAAGGTGACAAATGCTGGGTTTTTTATTCTATGATAAATTGCATAACCGTTGCCGTAAAACATTTTAATTTAGGTGTCGGACAGTTGAGCGTAATTGTTATTGCTGTTTGTTTTTGTTTTTTTTTTGTATATATATTTTGAGTGTTTAAATATTCGCTGTTCGTTAAATTGGACCGCGTCGTAAAAATGTTTGTGTTTTTTCATTGCCCGGAGGTTTACATGTGTTCTATGATTTGTGATGAAATTAAAGAAATATATATGCACCAGTTCGGAGGGAAATGAAAATGTAGCAAAGCATCGAATGTGCGAATGACGGAGAGAAGTGAATTTTATTTGAACCATTTTGGAACGGACTGCTTTAATTTGTTTTTTTTTTTTAAAGCTCGATGTTGCGTGCAGGTTTTCAATTGGGAGAATACAAATTAAAGTTTTTGAACATGAAGGATTTCGTGCTAACTCGACCAAATGATGGCAGCAACCTTTCAGAACTTACTGAAACTTTGTGGGTGCTAAGGTTTACTATTTTAAGCAACTTTGCATATTTATTTTTTAAAATTTATTCGTATTAACATTTGAAAGGGGGTGGAAGTTTTATGCTAATCGCTATGTATTTAAATATTGACAAAAAAATAGAAAAAAGTTGTCAAGAAACTACTTTTAAGGAATTGTCTGAATTTTTATTAAATTTTTTTTAATAATTGGAAACCCTACACTGATAAAAACCGTTTTTTAAAACAAAAGCCCCTAACTCGATTTTCACGATCCAGAAAGGTTTAAAGAAATTCAATGGTGTCGATTCCTTTTGAACATTCGACGAAAACTGTTCCACTTTGCAGTTCCATTTCAGAAATGTAAGCGCTTTGAAAAATGAGAAGTTCAGATGAAATTTTATTCAGGTTACTTTCCTTCCCATCGAATTTCTGCTGTATAACATCGAAGTTACAAACGTGGTTGCGGTGATATCTTATTAAAAAAGATTGCGACCTATCGTTTGGAGTGTCTACACAGAACTGATTTTTATTCGTAACAATAATTTCAGCGATCCCACGTTCGCACTTAGAAATATGCAAGCCTGCAACCTATTATCTGATCTATATGCTGTGACTGCAAAAAATGTGTCGCTGTTCGGTGCACAGGTGTGTTCCGGTGCCGCGACGAGTCCGACGGTAACTGCATCCCCTTTAAGTGTTGGACCTCCTGGTTCAACAACCTCCTGATTGTGCAAATCCCTCGAACAAATGCTTCCGTGGTTTGTAATAGTGTATGGCCGCTCATTCGGGTTGACTTTTTCCTCCATTTGATATTTGGATTGAAGTTCCTTTTTGCTTTGATTTAACAAAAATATAGAATGCCAGAGCTAATATTGCCAATGTGGTAAAAGAAATTCCTCCCCATGTTGACCATGAGGCGTGAATCGCTGTCAGCTTTAAGTGTTCCAGCTTCTTGATGTTTTGCAGATGTAACTCGTGGACCTCTTGAATATCGAAAGATTTGTTTGTGTGGAGTCTGGTAATATTTAGATTAACCGTGGGTGTGAATATTATATGTTCCACTACTTGGACAATGCTGTTTGCAAATGAAAAATTCTGAAAAGATACGGAACAATTTGTGTAGGTTATGAGATACGTGCCGCTTAGTGACTGATTGGCGATACTACACGTATTGGATAGTGTTCCATTCGCATCGTTAATTAACAGTGTCGTTGGACCCATTTCTAGTACTGGTAGATGCCTTCTTACTATTTCGTAGGAACATTCTCCTTACTTGCCTCTAATGACTTTACTTAGGCATAAGTCTGCCGAAATGTCCTTTATGTCTGTGGTTTTGCAGATCGTCCAAGAGTTAAGATTTTTACATGGTCCTGTTTGTAGAAAGAGTGTCTAATTCTTCATTAGATACAATTTACCTGGGATTGCTATTTGTTCTGCGTTGTGGACGATGGCTTCCACGGGGAGTAGTTGGAATGAGGTTTTGCTGAAGTTTGGAATGCTGACGATGTACATGATTACTTCGCCGTTGGTGATGGACGCTGTCGACACAAAGTTGAGTGCTTCACCCATGAGATGGCTAGATATTCCCTGATCTTCTAAGCTGCTACTGATCATTTTGATTTTGCTAGGATTTAAGATTCGGTTATTGATTAAGTCTAATTTAGATAGCATAATGGCGTTCTGAATTGATTCAATTTCGTCCTAAATTATATCTAGATTAATGACGACCCTGATTAGATCTATTTCAGTGGAAAGGCTGTGGTGGTTGAGAGCGTCAACGGAAGTGACATTGTTGAGTGAATCGGTAATGTCGTTTAGTTTTTGTATAAGATCAGTATTAATTGTGGTCTGTTCATTATTGTTACTAACTAACTGGTTCATGGAATAGTCTATTGATCTGAGATCATCAGCGTCTGGCGATCCCATCTTTTGGGTCTTCTTTCGTGTCTGGGTTTTATCTGTAGTAAATTTTTTTTAATCTTATTCAATTTGTGCTCGATTAGCTAGTCAGAAGAAAAGTTGTTCTGTAGAATTAATCTTTCTATGAATAATATAGAGGATTCTATTGCGCTGATGTTTATTTTGTGGATAATTTTTGTGGCACCTTCGATGATTTTCGCTTGTCCTACTTCTATGGTGGCAATCGGGGATTGATTCAGGTTGTGGATTTGCAAGGATGCGAGGATGGTTGGGAGTCTGAAAGAGGATGTAAAGTTAATTGAGTTCGCGTAGATTCAAATTTTTTACATTTGATTTGTGTATCTTGGAATTTAGCTGATTTTGGACTGTTACTCTCTTATTGGCATGTACAAAGTGCTTCTTAGATTTTGGTTTATGTTTGCTTTTGAAAACTTTATCCTTGACTAAAATTTGCTGGCCTATTGCTAGCTGTGGTGCTGCCTATCGCTTTTGGTTGTGTGTTTGTAGTTGCCTTTTTTGCCTTTCTCGAAATTCTGGTCGGGGCAGTGAAACACTTCTCTTGTTTTTTCAATTATCGGAATCAGTGAATTTCGCTCCTTCTCATTGAGGTGAGAAATTCTAATTTTATCTAAAATGTTCGTAATTTCTGCTTTGTGTACGATTTTTCTCGAGAGAGGTATGGGGTTATAAAATTTCAAAGGTATGGCTCTTAGTTCGCCTGAATCGCAAACTATTTCTAGTGCTTTTCGTGCAGTTACTAAGTTAAATTTGTTCCCGAAAAGAATTTCTGTGCCAATTATTCCGTCAAAGAAAGGGTGGAAATCAAAGACTAAAAAGGTAAAGTTTCTTTGTTGAAACGGTTGGAAAATTTTTAATTTGACACCTTCTCTAATTTTCTCGCTACTTGGACACTTTTCACATTTTGTTCGCGTATATAGTGTATAGGAGTTCGGAAAAAAAGCCCATTTTTTTGAGATAACATTTACATTGGCACCACAGTCGATAAGCATTTTTATAAATCCTTTCGATGTAGGCACTTCTATGTACGGAAGAGATTTTATCACTGGTTCTGTTAAGACCAATTCGTCACCCAATCGGTGGTTTCTAAAAAATTTGTTTCTTCTACTTGATCGGCGTTTTGTTCAGTGTTTGATTCGATAGGGGTCTCATCGTTCAAGTTTAAATTTTCTAATGGCTCTACGCAAGCTTCGTCATTGAAATATTCTTCACTCAACTCGAGTTGCTCGGTATACCATTTTTTTTGGCGTTGGGTTCGTGTGCTCGCATTGATTCACTAGCTTGCCTCCGGTGTGCAATCGGACGGTTGTCGTAGTTAATTTGTTGTGTGCGAATTGAACTTGTGTCCATCGGCTCTGGCCGTGGTTGTGGTTGAACGAAAACATTACACTGTGCTACAGCGATTTTGAGCTTCTGAAGTGACCTAGTGTAGGTTGTAGGTCTTGTTGAGTGTAACATTCGCTCATACTAGTAATTTTCCAAACACCCCCAAAATCTGAAGTTATAGGTCAAAATACGGTTTTTTGACCCTCAGTGCATAAATTTTTTTTAACTCAGTCATTTCTCAACCGATTTTCAATATTTAGGCAGTTTTGGAAAGAAGATAAACAGAGCTTTCAAAAGATTTACAGGTTTGTACTAATATCACTAAAACATGTTGAGTTATTTGAGTTTAAATATAAATTTTTAGACTTTTACATGCTATTTTTCAACAAGACTTGAAATTTGTCACCTATTTTTGTGAAAAAGATACTACAAATACAATAAAATTTTACAATAATATTCAATGGCAAATCAAACAAAAGTGGTTTTGTGAAAATCGGTGAATATTTGGCTGAGTTATAGGGTTTTTAAGAAAACCAGATTTTTTGGCATCTAACGCACAATTGTTTCACGGTGCTACAAATGGTTATAAATGCAAGAGCTTTTGATGTGACCTAGTGTGGGTAATCGCTCTAGTCAAGTGTTAATAGCACGCATACTTAAAGTTTCAAATACCCCTAAAATTTGAAGTTATGATCAAAACCCAGTTCTTAGACCTTACATAAAAAATTGTGTGAAAAAATCTAAAAAAAATTATTTAAACTCAAATTACTCAACATGTTTTAGTGATATTAGTACAAACCTGTAAATTTTTTGAAAGCTCTGTTTATCTTCTTTCCAAAACTGCCTAAATATTGAAAATCGGTTGAGAGATGACTGAGTTAAAAAAAATGTATGCCCTGAGGTCCAAAAAAACATATTTTGACCATAACTTCAGATTTTGGGGGTGTTTGGAATATTCCTAGTATAAGCGAATGTTACACTCAACAAGATCTACAACTTACGGCAGGTCACTTCAGAAGTTCTTGTGTTTTTTCACCATTTGTAGCACCGCGAAATAATTGTGGGATAGAAGCCAAAAATTCTAGTTTTCTTAAAAAATATATAACTCAGTCAAATATTCACCGATTTTCACAAAACCACTTTTGTTTGTTTCGTCATTGAATATTATTTCAAAATTTCAGTGTATTTGTAGTATCGTTCTCACAAAAACAGGTGGCAAATTTCAAATTAAATTGAAAAATTGCGCGAAAAAATCTAAAAAATTATATATAAACTCAAATAACTTAACATGTTTTAGTGATATTAGTACAAACCAGTAAATCTTTTGAAAGCTCTATTTATTTTCTTTCCAAAACTGCCTAAACATTCGGTTGAGAAATGACTGAGTTAAAAAAAAATGTACGCACTGAGGTCCAAAAAACCGTATTTTGACCATAACTTCAGATTTTGGGGGTGTTTGGAAAATTTCTAGTATGAGCGAATGTTACACTCAACAAGACCTACAACCTACACTAGGTGACTTCAGAAGTTCTTGCATTTTTTTTTCATTTGTAGCACAGTGTTATGTGTCGGTTGCGGATGCGAATGGAATGGGTTCATGTTTCGAACTGGGAATGCAACCGGTGGTCGTTTTGGTTGAGATTCTATAGGTGGTTTTTTTGGCAAGTTACGCGGGGGAACAGGTGGAAAATTAGATGTTGTGGGAAGATTGCTGCGCGGGGCAGGTAATGAGAGTGGTGACGGTAACTTCGATGCAAGTGGAACTGATTACGAAAGTGTTCGCGAATATCGTCCAAAATCATGCCAAAAACAAGAATTCAAAAAATTCAATTTGGTTACACCACTCGACATTTCAATAAATCACTAGATTGTATAAATAACTTAGTAGATTGTATGAATTACGAGGTTTTTTAACTCTTTAGATTCTTCAGGAATGCCAACGTTACGCTCAAAAAAAATGTTTCAAAAGAGGATGATAAAATAGTATGAAACTAAAAAAAAATATTTGAGCACCTCAAAACAATTTCAAAACGTTTTCAACAAATATTAAGGTACTGCAAAAAAAAACGAAAGGTACTGCAAACTTTAATAAGCGAAAAAGATTATAATCATTCCAAACGTGTTTTGTTCCAATTCAAAAACTTTGAGGGTAAATAAAACTCCCAAAGGTTTCCCGGTTTGATAAACAAAATATCAGAATGAATTCAATTCAGGAGATAGAATAATTCATCACTTTAATAAAAACATCATCAGGATTGGTTCATAACAATGACAACGCATTTTTTTGCTAAATGATATTAAATGATTCATATCACAAAATCCCTCCAGTGAAAAATACTCTGAAGCTGGGATTATTTTCAGTTTGATACTCGTTAGTGCTGTCGAATCCTCCTCGCTATTAACATATCTGTTGTGATAACTTCCTGTTGTTATTTATGGTATCATCCCTAATGTTGTTCATGTAAATACATTAACCAACAAAACGCACTGTTGTATAATCACACTGAATGAGCCCCTCCAAAGTCGACGTCCATTCAATTAGCAGACTTCACACGGCCCTTTCGCTGCTGCCTGTGACATTTATGTTTCAACCCACATTCGGGTAAACCTCACTCGAAAGTGCTCAACAATCGCAACCAGAGCGTACATGACACAGAAAAATCCTCATAATTCTCCAGTGATTTGCATAATTTACTTGGGTCATTCATGAAAAGCGGCCTCCGACCGACCACCGCTAGAAAGACAGAGGAACCCCGATAAAGGGTGTTTCAAACTTTCCGTATACACGCGTCGACTCGACCAACCAACGACTTCAACGCTATTCAGAAGCAGCACACCGCACTTCATATCATTATTTAAATTACACTTGAATCCATCACTGCCGACATCACTGTCGGAAAGTACAGCCCCCTCTCCGCTGTCCTCTCTCTCTCTCTCTCTCGGCTGGCGGAAGAGCAAAAACCCAGTCTATTTGAGGCAACTTTTGCAGCCTATCCGGCTGCGAAAGGACATTCCGTAAAAAGTTTTTCACCAAAAAGGTCAGCCACGCGCTCATCATCTCCGGGTCGGTATTTTTGCCATGCTGCTGAAATGCGGCGGGCTACTTGCGGTGGGCGGAATGGGTATAGTCTGCTTTTGAATAGCCATAATTTCGCAACGGTCTAAACGGGTGTTGAGCATCCATCCACATGTTTCGGTCCGAACCGACCAAAAGCGATGCGGACGATTTACTTTCAAATAAAATCTTTTATTGTTTGTGTTTAATAAATCGTGTTTTTATACACAATAACTCAAATGTTGCGCAATTAAAAAAAGGCATCTACTAGTCTTCAAACTAACCAACTTGAGGATGGAAACGTAATGCTTTACTAGACATTCTTTCGAGCTCGTTTCATTGCATCGCTAAGCTGAAACGCATGCAGTTTTTCATTCTAACCGGACGCTCGGGTACCACGTCGTCTAGCTAAAGGACCCCTCTCCGGTTATGCGCCACCATTAACGTTGGCACGCGAACAATTGACAATAGATAATTCTTATTGTCCGCGCTGACTTGTGCGAGCAACCGGGGAAAGGACAGCATCGCCGTTCGGTCGCAAACGTCCCTCGCTATAATTATGATAATTCCTCCGACGCTATTATGAAACCGGGCGCTCCAGCAACGACAATGGGACTTAGTGGACTGCATCAGGATACTGTGTAGCGACCGTAATGCGGAATACCGATGCCCTTGCGCTGTGCAAAATCGCTAGGCATCTATATCGACGTTGTCCGAGAACACAACAGGACAGGACAGCTAAGCGATAGGCAACATGGGCAAATTATTTGCCCCTATTGAATGTGAACTGTAATCCTAATTATGATTTTTGTTCGCTTCCCGTAACACCCGGGAGGGGAAGCGACGGCAGCAGCAGCAATATGATCTTTGCCTTCTCACATTCCGATCAAAGACATTTCAATCGTACATCCGCCCTTGGCAGCCAACAACGGGAGCGAGCGACAACGTGGCGCGAAGGATTTGCAGAGGAAAATTGCTTAATCTCTATTTACTTTCACGGGGTGCCGCCGTTTCCGGCTGCCAATGCCAATGCTGGGAGCCGAATTAAGGGACGGCACGTGTTCGGCGGAAGGCTTTAGTCATTTCACCGATTGCTTCGCAACATTTTCGTCCCGATTGCGCTTAAATTTAATGACCAAAGCGGAAGGCGCTGTATCGCTTTCGGGACTTTCGCAAGAGATTAAAGTTCGAATGGGTTGGGTGGGAAAACGGGATGGTGGAGATCTGAATACTAACTAAACGAGCATTTTCACGGCAGTGATTGTTTCTTATTGGTGCACTCGACCCGGCTGGCGGCCGATTACGATCGGTGGCATGCGCCCGGGAATTTTAGCGATGAAAATTGGGTGATTTATTTAGCGGCTGTAGTGTGAGTGCTCAAATTGGTAAGGGGGAATGGATGAAGTGAGGCAAAGTGCTACAGTGTAGCTGGATATTGGTAAATAAATTATTTTACCGACAGGAAGCTTTAGTATTATTCAATCTAAACTTTATTTACTTTTTTATCACGAAAAGCCTGGTATAGGTATAATTAATAAATATTTAGTTGAAGGTTTGGTAAAATACTTAAGTTAAATCAAATATTAAACACCATAAGGACTCTGAACAATGGTAAAGAGAATCTTGAATTGCCATAGATTTGCGCTTTTCTACATAATATTCAACATTTTAACATAGGCTGCTCCACTTGTAAGAAACAGACAATCAAATAAAATCATCAAAAACTTGCATTAACGAAAAAAGTGATCGACGAAAACATAAACTATTAAGAAAAACGGAGTCCGGTATTAATCTATGCTTAAAATTGATAGGGTGTAGAGTCTTAGAGGAATGGGACCAGAAATGATCCAAAATGTGCCTATGTGGTTTATGGACAGCTCTTTTACCAAAAGTTTTCTCAATACATTTCATAATTTATAAAAATTGAAACCTTTCTAACATTTTCCTTTATTATTCCAGTGCATATTATCTGGGACGACCTAATTGATCTGGGAGTGTTTGCCTTGATTCCAGATATGATTTTATCAGCAGCAAAAATGTTGAAGCGCTCGTATGCACCTGGTCCCGATCAGGGTTGCAAATTTTCACTGTCAGTGATAGATTCTCAGTTGATACTGAATACTGCGAATATCAGTATCAACACAAACGAGCTTACAGCGCCAATCAGTTGACAGTGGTTATGCTGACTAGCAGCATTACTGTGATTTCGCACACGCTATGTTGCTCTAGCTATGTGTATGCGGTGTAGGATGAGGGTGCCTACCTACTCCATTAACTTCATGCAATGATTGGCTCAGATAAAGTAATTTCGATATTAATTAGGATATATCATTTATATGACTGACATGATCATTGACTGATAGTTGACTTGGGTCACACTCAATATCAGTTTGAAGTGAGTGAGAGTGAACTGATGTTGGATCACTTTTATTTTTCTGTGTCGAAATTTCGCAACACTGGTCCCGATAGTCTAGTGCAACCATTAAGTTCTATTTTCAACCGCTTATTACTACAAACAAAATTCTCTCGTCTTTGGAAAAAAATCATTAATGACACCCGTATTCAAAAATGGAGGTCGATATGATGCCACTAATTATCGTGGAATCACAAGTCCTTCGGCAGTCTCTAAATTATTTGAGATAACAATGAGCAGGGTAATTCTTAATGCGACAAAATGTTGCATATCTGTCGACCAACATGGCTTCATGCCAAGTCAATTAGTAAAGACAAATTTGTTGAATTTCACGTCAGAATGCATCATATCTCTGGAAAAGAAAGCGCATGTTGACGTTAAATATACGGATTTAAAGGGGGCGTTTGATAAAGTTGACCATAGAGTACTTCTGCACAATCTGACTCGCCTAGGTGTTTCTCCGCAACTATCGTCTTTGTTGGAATCTTATTTAACGGAGCATGAAAATGCGTCAAAATTGACGGTTTCGTTTCAAGACGTTTTCAAACAAATCGGGAGTGCCTCAAAGGAGCAATATTGGCCCGCTACTGTTGATTTTTTTTTTTTAACGACGTTGCTTTGTTCTAGAAAACCTAAATTAATCCACCTAGCGGTCAGACCCAGCCTTTCTCATTCAAACTTGTTATTTGTAAAAATAGATTTACATGAACGCTTCAATCCAAGAAATGTGTATTTACTTTTTGGGTTCTAAATTAATGATGTTGTAAAAGAAGTATAAAATATGAAATTTTACGTAATGTAAATGCTCAATAAATAGCGAAATAAAAGAAATAACTCTTAATTTCGAACAATGCAATCGCGAGCGATACCGGGAACATTCAAATGGTAAGACATTTAAATTATATTGTGGCCACATATATTGATCAAAGCAGTTTTAAAATAGCCTTTGAATTTCTTTTTTTCCATAGCTTTTGAACCACATATCAAATTGTTATGAAGTTTGTTATTTGTAAGTTTGAGAGATGACTCATTCGTATGACACTAGTGATGTTCAAATAAGTCATGTAATCTTTGAGATAATAGAACTTCGTTGTTTTATTAACAATTTAATGCATAACGGATGCTTAGTTCGATTATAATCAAATGAAATGGAAACGTATAAGGCAGCCAAACTTTGAAACCACGTGTTAAATCATAATTCATCAGTTAACCCTTAACTAGCCTGTTCATCTGATAATACAATTGATCAAATCGGTTGTGTACTTTCTGAGATAATGAAGTTTCGTGATTTTCACAATTCGGTACATTACAGACGAAGTTACAGTTCGATTACAGTAAAATTCAATAGGGTATTATGAGGCAGCTAGACCTTTCATTTGACACAAATTTCGTGAAAATCGGTTCAGCCATCTCTGAGAAAAGTGAGTGAGTTTATGTATTCTTCGGAATATGTTTCTTTTCATAGCTAGATTTCACATTTTCAAACATAACAGGCAAAGTAATAGTCCGATTGCAAAAAAATCAATAGGGTCTTATGGGGTAACTAGATCTTTCATATGACACTTATTTTGTGGAAATCGGTGCAGCCATCTCTGAGAAACATTAGTGAAATTAAACAGTCTTCAGAAGACGTATCTTTTCATAACTTTTGAACCAAACGTTCAATCTTCATAACATTCGAAAGTTAAGGGTTTTTGAAATAGCCCGTCATTTGATACCAATTTAATTGAAATCGGTTGTGTAGTTTCTGAGATATTGATGTTTATTGATTTTTACAACATAACCTCTAAAATAAAAATCCAATTACAATGAAATTTGATAGGGTCTTATGGGGCAACTAGAACTTTCATTTGCATATAAGTCATTAAAATCGGTTCAGCCATCTCTGAGAAAAGTGAGTGAAAATAAAAATCTGCACATACACACACACGCACATGCACATATACATACAAAAAATGCTCAGCTCGACGAACTGAGTCGAGTGATATATGCCATTCGGCCCTTTGGAGCACTTTTATATCTTCGGTTTTGCGAGTGATTGCTATACATTTCTAGGGGAAAGGCAAAAAGTTAAAAAAAATATTAATTGGGAGTAAAATATTAGTGCTGAGAAAATAGCGAAATAAAAGAAATGACTTTGAATTTCGTATACTTCAACGAGCAATACCGGGAACGTACGAATAGCACAATACCAAATTTAAATTTTGTTGAGGCCATATGTTTTGATCAAAGCAGTTACAGTTTTAAATAGTCTTTGAATTTCGTTTCTTTCCATAACTTTTGAACCACATATCAAATTGCTATGAAATTTCTTACTTGTGAGTTTGAGAGACAACCCGTTCAAATGACACTAGATATGTTCAAATAAGTCATGTGATCTTTGAGATAATAGACTTTCGTTGTTTTAACAATTCAATACAAATACGATTATAGTCAAATAAAATTGGAACCTATAGGAAAGCCAAACTTTTCATTTGACACTAAGATTGTTGAGTCCAGCCATTTTTGGGAAAACGAGTGAATTTGATAAGTCACTGGAACATGTTTCTTTTCACAATTTTTAAACCACATGTTTAATCACTATAAAATTCATCAATTTACCTTTAACTAGCCCGTTCGTTTGATACCAATATTGTTCAAATCGATTGTGTACTTTCTGAGATAATGAAGTTTGGGGTTTTCTTATTTTGATACATTACAGACAAAGTAACAGACCGATTACATTGAAATTCAATAGGTTGTTATAAGGCAGCTAGACCTTTCATTTGACATTAATTTCGTGGAAATCGGTTCAACCATCTCTGAGAAACATGAGTGAGATTAAACACTCTCCAGAACACGTTTCTTTAAATAACTTCTGAACCACACGTTCAATCTTCATGAAACTCGAAAGCTAATAGTTTTTTAAGTAGCTCATTCATTCAAAACCAATTTTGTTAAAATCGGTTGAGTAGTTTCTGAGATAATGATGTTTCGTGATTTTCACATTTTTAAACATAACCTCTAAACTAAAAATCCGATTGCAATGAAATTTAATAGGGTCTTATGGGGCAACTAGACCTCTCATTTGCAATTAATTTCATAAATATCGGTCCAGCCATCTCTGAGAAAATCGAGTGAGATTGGGAGATCGTTACATACACACACACATACACACACACACATACACACACACACATACACACACACATACACACACACATACACACACACATACAGAAAATGCTCAGCTCGTCAAACTAAGTCGATTATTATTCGAGATTCGACCCTTTGGAGCACTTTTATACCTTTGGAGAAAGGCAAAAAGGTTTTAAGCTGCTATATGCTGACGACTTAAAAATCTATATTGAAGTTGGATTGTCGGCTTCTGCAAGACTTGCTGACCACGTTTACTGATTGGTGCCGCAAGAATAAACTAATAATTAGCAGCAAATGTCAGGTCATATCGTTCCAATGCACATCACAGTCAGTATTATTTGATTATAACATTGAAGGATTGAAGGAAACATCATCCACAGGGTCACCGAAGTGTCCGATTTAGGAAGTCAATTGGACTCTAGAATGAGTTTGGACACCGAAGGCGATTATTTCCCCTCCTAGAAAAGGGAGGGGTGTTAGGTCACCTCTCTAAAATTGCCTCTCTAAAATGTGTTAAAGGGTAACAAATATGTCCATAATGGTTCGACGCCCCTCCCTCTTCTGAAAGCACATGTTTCTGCACAAATTTCTGCATATCTCGCGAAATAGTCAACAAAATAAAACCATATTTGGCAGGTGAATGTTTTCAGTGGTTATAAATATGTTCCATAATCGACCTCAGGCAACATTTTGGATTGTCAGATGGCAACTACCGGTTTCTGGAAAACGGCCAAAAATGGACGATTTCCACCCAATATAATAATATCCGGATAAAGAATGATACACAGGAGCTAAAATGGACCACAGAAACCATTTTGAATTCTAATATGGCGACATCCGATTTCGGAAAAACAGCGGCAAACCACCAACTACCACCCGATATGGGTATTTTCGGAATCGTAATGATGCACTGGAGCCACAAATCGACTTTAGACACCGTTATGAATTGAAGGATGGCAAATTGTGGTTTCTGTGAGTATCTCCGGATCTAGAATGATACACAGCAGCTGAAATCGACCGCAGACCTCATTTTGGATTCTAGGTTGGCGACTTCCGGTTCCTGGGAAACAGACGAAAATGATCGAATTACACCCAATATGGGTGTTTCTTCAACCAGAATGACGCTCAGAGGCCAGAAATTATCTTAAATACCTTTTTGAAATCCAAGATGGCGACTTCCAGTTTGTGAAAAAGAGCCTACAATAACCAAATACCATCCAATATGAGTATCTCTGGTACCAGAATGATGCAATGAGCTAACAATTGACCTTAGGCACCATTTTGAATCGCTAAATGGCATCTTCTTGGAAACAGTCGAAAATGACCAAATAATACTCAATATGGATATTTTCGTAATCGAGATGATGCATAGAAACCAAATATTGACCCTGGACACCATTTTGAATTTAAAGACGGCCTCTTTTAGTTTGTGGAAAACAACCAAAATAACTAAAGAATTCTCAATATGAGTATTTCCGGTGTCAGATTGATGCCAGAAAATTTGCTAAAAATGACCGAATACCATATGAATACATTCAGAATTAAGGCGATGTACAGAAGCCAAAAGTCGAGGATGTTGTCATTTCGATAAAACCAATCATTTCAAACGATTTGTTATTTGACTTTGATCATATCCTATGGCCGATTCGTCGTGCATTTTCAAACTTCAAACACATCGCAAGGAATCAATGAATTTGGAACGTTCAAATAGTACGATACCACATTTAAATTATGTTGAGGCCACATTTATCAATCAAAGCAGGTATAGTTTCAAATAGTCTTTGAATTTCTTTTCTTTCCATAACTTTTGAGCCACATATCAAATTGTTATGAAGTTTGTTATTTGTAAGTTCGAGAGATGACTCGTTCGTATGACACTAGTTATGTTCAAATAAGTCATGTAATCTTTGAGATAATAGACAACAATTTTATTAACAATTTAATACATAACGGTTGCTAAGGTTCGATCATAATCAAATGAAATGGGGACGTATGGGGCAGCCAAACTTTGAAACCACGTGCTTAATCATAATTCATCAGTTAACCCTTAACTAGCCCGCTCATCTGATAATAATATTGATCAAATCGGTTGTGTAGTTTCTGAGATAATGAAGTTTCGTAATTTTCACAATTCGGTACATTACAGACGAAGTTACACTCCGATTACAGTAAAATTCTATAGAGTGTTGTTATGCAGCTAGACTTATTGATTTACACTAATTTTGCGAAAATCGGGTTAGCTATCTCTGAGAAAAGTGAGTGAGTTCAAGTAGTCTTCGGAATATGTTCCTTTGCATAGCTGGATTTCACATTTTTAAACATAACAGGCAAAGTAATAGTCTGATTGCAAAACAAATCAATCGGGTCTTATGGGGCAACTAGACCTTCCATTTGACACTGATTTTATGAAAATCGGTTCAGCCATCTCTGAGAAACATGAGTGAGATTAAGTAGTCTTCAAAATACGTTTCTTGTCATAACTTTGAAACCACGAGTTTAATCTATATGCAATTTAAAAGTTAAGGGTTTTTTAGGTAGTTAATTCATTTGAAACCAATTTTGTTCAAATTGGTTGTTTAGTTTTCGAGATAATGATGTTTCATGATTTTCACATTTTGATACATTACCTCTAAACTATAAATTCGATTACAATGAAATTTGATAGGGTCTTATGGGACATTGAGACCTTTCATTTGCAATTAATTTCATGAAAATCGGTGCAGCCATCTCTGAGAAAAGTGAGTGAGAATAAAAATCTGCACATACACACACACACACACACATACAGAAAACCCTCAGCTCGTCGAGCTGAGTCGAGTGATATATGCCATTCGGCACTTTGGAGCACTTTTATACTTTCGGTTTTGCAAGTGATTGCTATACCTTTCTAGGAGAAAGGCAAAAATTCAATAGCATATCGAAACAATATTAATGCATTGTGTTGTTGTACATGCATTCGAGTATATTCATTATCTGCTTAAAAAATGCGAAACCTGGAAAAAATCCATAGAAGATTCATGTAGTTGGAAAATGCTATTGAAATAGAATAATTTGATAAAGTTAGCCGCTTTTACGTTACTTTTATATATTAAGCAAGTAGGTCGTGAGTTAGGGACCTGGGTGTGGAGTCGCCTACCTGGGCGTCGGTAATTGGCCACAACAGTGGCGGAAATAGACCGACGGAAAATAAGCGAGAATAAAAAAAAGTAGTGTATAAAATCAGTTTTCGTAGATTTAAAAACAATTATTTCCAAAAATTGTTATCACTAAGCCGTGTTCTGTAGATACAGTTAGTGAATGTTGGCTAGGGCAATTCAAGGCCTCACTACAACCTATCACCGCTTCCGAGAACGTCCCCATCTTAACCTCCTCATGGTACTGACTGGTACTAACTGGGGTACAACGCCGGTTCTTCGGCGGGTGTTGTACACCGTCGATAGTTTTGAGCGCATGCATACAGCTACTAGGTAGTGGTCCGCATTTATATTCGCACTGCGGTAAGTGCGAACGTTGATAATGTCGGAGAAGAACCTGCCGTCGATAAGACCGTTTGATTCTCTGTCTGTTGGTCGGGTGATCTCCAGATGGATTTGTGGATATCTTTGCGGGGGAAGAAGGTACTACAGATTACCATACCACGGGAGGCCCCAGAGTTTACGCACCAATGGCCGTTATTATTATGACGACTTTCACGAACCGTCGCGGGCCACGGTGCTCCCACAGACCGTTATTATGAAATAAAATGCACCAAAAAATATGAGTACACCATTCGATTCGTTATGACGTCCAGAATCTCTGGTCAAAATTTCAAAATCTCTGTACGGTACATTTTTGAGTTATTACCTTTTGATGGTCGTAGAGTACAAAAGAGTGATATAAAAACGACGAAATACTTATTGTAAAGCACGTATTTACCCACCATTTTATGAAATAACTTCCAAAACAGTTTCTACACATTCCAAGGGGTTTCAAGACATTGACAATTGGTGAAAAGATTTATTTGAAAATCCCACAGTGCACAGTGGTTAAACTCGAAAAATCGCGATCGTTCTGGATTTGACTGTGAAAAGTTGATTTTATGTACTCAATGTCTTCAGCAAAATTGTTTCATAAAACAAGGCCTTACTTTTTGCGTTTTCAGTTTTTCGATCGATCCACCTAACAGTTAGATAAAAAAAATAGTTTTTCTAATTTTCAATACACCAGATAGCTTTCTTCAGCAAAGTTGTGGAAAACTTCAAAAAAAAAACATTTGCCGAATACTGCGATGTCCTATCTGTACGTTGGACACGGAAAAATAGAGTTTTTTGTGGAACACCTCTCCTCAAAATTAGTTTTTTGTCTATAATTTTGTCTGTAATGGTCAAAACAATGCAAAATGTTCTAAGATTTCATTCATTCAACTAAGATTCTCTCAAGACTTTATTAAATTTATTGTTTTGATGATCATAGAAAAAGGTATAGACAGCAAAACTGATTTTATGGAGGGGTGTTCCACAAAGAACTCTATTTTGTCGTGTCCAACGTACAGATAGGCTATCGTAGTATTCAGCAATTGTTTATCTTCTAAAATTTTCTACAACTTTGCTAAAGAAAGCTATCTGGTATATTGAAAATTAGAAAAACTATTTTTTTTATCCTACTGTTACGTGGATTGATCGAAAAACTAAAAAAGCCAAGTAAGGCCTTGTTCTATGAAACAGTTTTGTTGAAGACATTGAGTACATAAAACCAATTTTTCACAGTGAAATCTAGATGATCACGATTTTTCGAGTTTAGACCACTGTGCACTATGGGATTTTCAAATAAAACTTTCCACCAATTGTTACTGTCTTGAAATATAACCCTTGGAATGTGTAGAAACTATTTTGGAAGTTATTTCATGAAATGGTGGTTGAAAACGTGCTCAACAATAAGTATTTCGTCGTTTTTATATCACTTTTTTGTACTTTACGACCTTCAAAAGGGCATTACTCAAAAATGTACCGTACGATGATTTTGAAATTTTGACCAGAGATTCTGGACGTCATAACGAATCGAATGGTGTACTCAGATTCTTTGGTGCATTTTATTTCATAATAACGGTCTGTGGGAGCACCGTGGGGCAGCTATCGTAGACCTGCTCCAGCTGCGCGTAGAACGCTTCCTTCTCGTCTTCGGGAGATCCTTCATTTGGGCAGTGCAAGTTGGTATACTGTAGTTGAAGAACCGGTCCTTCATCCTCAACTTACACACCTTTGCGTTGATCGACTGTCACCCCATCACGCGTTGGGGCATCATGTCCAGTACTATGAAGCCGGTTCTTAGCTAACCGGTGCACACTGTTTCCAAAGCTGCAAAAACGTGATCGTAATTATTTTGACCCATAAAACTAGAATATAGAACCATAGTGCCTCCAGGAAAGTTGATCCATTAATTATTCTCCATTTTATAAAAGTTGCAATTTTGTGATTAATCCACTTAACAGTGAGAAACGAATTTTACTTTTTTGATTTTTGCATATAAAAATTTACTTTGTTCGGCAAAGTTGTTGCAAATTTTATATACCTTTCTCAAAGGTACCAAACTTCTATCTGCCATTTTAAATGGACTTTTGTGGAGGGTTCTACAGATGGCCACTAAAAATCTTCTTTTTAATAAAACTTTTAGTGGTGATTTTCTACAATTTTCCAATGTTTTACATTGTTGTTTACTATCACAAAACACACAATTTCATCCACAAAGTTTATTTTTGTCTCTCATATTTCATCGGTTATTGACGATTTTTATTGAAACAATGCACTAATTCACTAACAGATATCTTTAAAATCTGCAAACATCTGCAAACTAAACCTTTTCTATATTTAAGTATAAGTAAAACGTCATTTAGTCCAGGTATAGGCTTTTGTCTCTCGCTGTCTCCGGTGCAGATATTTCTGAATAAATAAGTGCATTATTTCAAAAAAAAATTTTAATAACTAAATAAACTTGAGAGATAAAGATAAACTTTCTTCGGTAAACTTGAGTGTTTTATTGTAGTTAACAACATTGTAGAACATTGAAAAATTATGGAAAATCACTATAAAAAGTTATAGTAAAAAAATTATTTTAAGGGGCATTCTAGAAAAAACTTCACAATAGTTCATTTCAATGACCAGATACAAGTATAGTGTCTTCGACAAAGTTTTTTCTTACAAAATGTGCTAAAACTTTACTTATCAAAGTGGATTTTTATGTAAAAAAATGAGAAAAATAAAACTCATTTCTCACTTTTAGGTAGATTAATCACGAAATTCTAACTTCTATAAAATAGAAAATGATAAATAGAACAACTTTACTGAAGAAAAATAATTTTTTTTAAGTAAAGAACAATTAGTGTAAATTAGCGCATTATTCTAGTAAAAATCGTCAACAATCAAAAATATATGTGAGATAAAAATACGGAGATATTGTTTGTTTTGTTGTAGCAAACAGTTCTGTAAAACATTCGAAAATAGAATAGAATTCGAAAATAGATAGAAGTATGATGTCTTCAACAAAGTTGTTTCTTTTAAAATTTGATACAACTTTGCTGAACAAAGTGGATTCTTATATTCCAAAATGAGAAAAGTAAAACTCGTTTCCCACTGTTGAGTGGATTAATCATGCAATTGTAACTTCTATAACATGCATAGTAATTAATGAAACAACTTTGCTGAAGACGTTACGGCTCTAAATCAATGTTTTTAGGTCAAAATAATTTCGACCACGGTTTTGCAGCTTTGGAAACACTGCGCGGTGGTGCCACTACTCTGGTAGAAAGAAACCGCCCGGTGCCCGTTTTCATGCCTTCTGTCCTGTCCAACAAATCTCCTGCAGCGCTACGACTCCGAAGTTGCGTGAATGTAGCTCATCGTGAATAATCCTGTCGCATCCTGGAAAGCAGAGCGATTTTCAGTTCCATGTCCCAAGTTTCCAATCGTAGTCCTTATTTCGTTACCTAGGTCCATGCCGATTGTTCCGATCCGTATTATCTCTTACGTTGTTTATAAAATATTGTTTTCCGGGGCAGCTCGTTGGGCCTTTCCCAAACCCAGGTCTTGCCGGGGAAACATTGTGTCAGCTCTGTTTAGAGTCCCACGCTGACACCAGGATGTTGATCAGCCGCTCCTAACATGAAGATCAAACGCTATTAGGAGCCACACCATCTTCGCGAACAGACGCTTGGGTTGACGAAGCATTTCCTCTACCGCCGGAGTATGGTTTACGCGCCAATGATACCGTCGCACCTTCTCACTTAGCTATTGTCGAATGAAAACATTGCCCGGGCAACACTAACCAGTTGTGTCCATATTTGAACCGGCAGTCTAGTGTAATCATATGACTCGTGAAGGTGTGAGATAAGAACTTGTGAGGGCCGGAGCTATGTCCCACGCTCCTTTCAGGTTGTCAACTCACCATTTGAAGCCTGGACGAAATGGTTACCTTTCGTTAAATCCTTGACAAGTTTAGAGAATTAAACTTGCAGATTTTTTCATCTGTTCATAGTTTTCAAGGCGGCATACGATTTAGTTAAGCGCAACGAGTTATAGCAGATTAGGCATGAATATGGTTTCTCAACAAAACTAATTAAGCTGATTCGTGCCATCTTTGATGTTTTTTCATAATTTGGGACCCATTTGTGCCATTGAGTGGTCTGAAGCAAGGTAACGGGTGATACGGATAAACAAATATTTTCGATGAAATAAAATACAGAAATGAATGTGGCAACCCTGATGCTAAGTTCAGTTCAAAAAGGCAAAAAACCAAATTTATTTGGTGCAAAAGAAGTGCAGAGCATCTTTTTTCTTGTGTACAACAGTAACTGGAGAGCATTTTTTGTTCAAATACAGCTACATTTTTGACAGCAATAGATTTTATTTTCGTTTTTAGTTGTCACCTTTTAAACTAGTGAGCTTTGCGAGTTACATCGTAAGAGCAACGTAAGAGGCATTCGTGCCTTTCAAGAGAAAAGTAGCGAAAACTGCACTTATCATCAACTTTACCAAAAAAAGGTAGAAGAGGATTGTACAAAACGCACCAGTTAAGCATTTGCGCGATTTACAGCGCTTCAAATAATTTTAAAGCGATATTGAACGTGAAGGATGATTGCAGGATCTATTTATTGTATGTTTATGACGAAGTTTATTGTGAAATACTCGATTTCAATGTCTTTTTTTGTAAAAATTACCATAGCTGCCAAACAAGCCCGTGACCAAAACGCACCACAATAAAGATCAGCATGCTCCAAAGCAGTAGGCTAATATGCCACTAGCAGAAATGAACAAAATCTTGGATCATCTTGAATTGTTTCGACGATTACAGAAAAAGTTATGGACAAAAAACTCATTTTGAGGGTTGTTTTCCTTTCATTCAGTACTCGGTTGGATCCAACTAGAAACAGTTGAACTCTTTCCAGTAATGCAGTTCTTTTGACAAAATTTCAAATGCATACAGTCATGTTTGCTACTATCTGCAACCTTCGCAGAAATATGGACTCAAAATATGGCTATTTTCAGCAAAAAAACTAGAAATATCTTTACAACAATTAAAAATATCAAACCAATATATTCTACAAAAATGCGAGGTTTAGCAGAATGAACAAAATCTTGGAACATCTTGAACTGTTTTGACGATTACAGAAAAAGTTATGGACGAAAAACTAATTTTGAGGAGTGTTAATGGTAAAACTCTATTTCGTCATATCAGACGTACAGATAGAAGATTACAGTGTTCAGCAATCCTTTTTCTTATAGATTTTTCTACAACTTTGCTGAAGAAAGCAATCGGGTATTTTGAAAATTAGAAAAAATAATTATTTTATCTAACTACTAGGGGGATAGATAAATAAACCGAAAACGCCAAAAGAAAGGCCTTATTGTATGGAATAAACTTGCTGAAGACTTTGTGGGTACATAAAATCAATATTTCACAGTCAAATCTAAAACGATCACGATTTTTTGAATTTAGACCACTGTGCATTGTGGTAGATGGCGGTATCTTTTCATTAGTTGATGAATTTGTGTAACTTTGTATAGTCGTGATAGCGTGTGATAGCGATGTTAGCTGCGAAGTGGATAGCAGTGGTGTACTTAGCATGAAGGGTAGTGTCCTCAAATCCCCAGGTGTTAGTCAAAATCAATATCATAAAATCAAAGATATTTGATTTTATTAGTTAATTTGAAAAAGAATAAGTTATGTTTCCGGCAATATCAAACGGCTCGTTTAACATGAAAGTTCTAATATATTTGGTTATAGCAATGAAGAAAAACTTTCCGGATGCTTCCGATGTCGTGCTTTATCGCACTGTAAATATAATTGAGAATTTTTAAATTTTCAGTTTATGATACAGTTGTACTGCCGTAATCTCGCAGACTGACGTGAGCGCCAATGTGGCCGATTGGTGTTTTTTGAGATAAAACACACCAAACCGGACCTTTAGGCACCGAAATTTTATGAAAAGTGCAAAAAATAGCGTCATTAATTCACGAAAACGCAATGACGTAACCGACATTTCTACTCAACGTGACGTAAATCCGACCCAACTACGTTTGTGATGCTCTTATTGCATTCAACGACTCGTAAATAAACCAAATTTGGCATGTAGATGCTAATAGGAGCAGGAAATATTTATATGGTGGTACGACAACTCTCTCTTCTCTGCAAGAGAAGGGTTCCGTCCAAGTAATACACATATTTGAAACAATATTTCCGAAAAATAGCTTAAAATTATCGAAATGATGCCTAGGAGCCAAGAATTGCCCCCAGAGATTTCGAACTCTAAGATGGCAAATTCTGGTTCCTTAATAATAGATCAAAATGACCAAATACCACCCAATTTGAGAATTTCCGGAATCAGAATGATACCCAGAAGCCTACAATTGACCCTAGAGAATACCGTGTTAATCTCCGACCACGGATTCAGCTTAGCGGGCATGAAATTGAGGTAGTTGGCAAGTGCGTTCACCCAGGCTAACTGGTGATTACCGAGAACAACATTAGCAGAGAAATTCGTCGAGGTCTTATGGCGGAAAATCGTGCCTTTTTTGGATTCCGGAGGATGCACTGCTCGAATAAAATTCGCTGCGGAACGCAGTTGACTATCTACAAAACTTTGATCATACTGTAGCCCTCTGCACGAAGCTTGGTCCATGATCGTGGACAACTAAAGCGCACTTGATTTTTGTACGGAAGAAGTGCAGATGTAAGATGGCAGAGGCCCCGAATGCTATTATATTCTAAACCAAATTCCTTTCCTAAAAAGTATTCTTGAATCGCGATATTTTGCCTGATTATGAAAAAAAAAATGTTAAGCGACTTGTCGCATACTACGATGGATGAACGTAAATCGGTTGTAGAAACAGTGAAATAAAAATCGCTGTTTCTACAACAAAATGACGTTGGTAACATAACTTCAGTTAATGAACCGTTTTCCACAAAACATATGTTCGGCAATGTTTTGTGATTATATTAATGCATTATGTACAAATCAGATTGTTGAAATTTGTCCTAACACTCATTATACAAACGTTTTTGGAAAAAGCTTCGTACTGAAAATTTTACTCGCTGTTGCATACGTCAGTCTGCGATATTACGGCAGTTTAGACTTGGTTACAAGAATGAAACTTAGTCAGTTGAGTGTTGCTGTTTTGGATCTTTATAAAGTATGAGTTACAGAACTTACTGAAGCTGTTGTACATTGAATATGGTATAAAATCCCAAAAATTATCTATGTGGCTCTCTGTCACAAGCTCAGGTCAATCACGGAGGTGTAACAACTCATGTTCAAAGACACCAAATCCTAATAATGCGCACTCAATCATGTTTGATTGAATTAATTCCGAGAGCAGTAAAGTTTTTCTCTGGGTTAGACACGGACTAGTAAATTATGAAAAGGAAGGAATTATCAAATTCCAAATCAAAATCGCAGACTATCGTTACTACTACCTACACATGAACGGTCCTTATCGGCTCGTATTCTGTAAGCATACTAGCGATACAACGAAACACGCGTTAGTTTTGATCAAAAAAAAATCTTTGACGCGGAATCTGGCCAATTATCTAACGCTTAAAATAGCTTTCTATTCGAGTGATAGATAATTAAACTTTGCGTCATAATGTGGAGAAAAGGTTTGAAGAGATTTGTGAATTTCATGAGTGAATGATTGTAAAACATTGGATTTGTTTTATTTGATAGTCACTTTTTTGACCCAATCAGCACAAATGGATTAGAAAATGAGTGTCAAACTGTGTAAGCATGTTAATTGGCCAACCGAAACCTCATGTTTAAATTCAATTGCATAAAACAAACAATATTGCGAACCAAACAAACGTGTTGTCTAATCGATTTCCATTGTGTGCGAAATTAAATTGTCTTTATCTAATCATTTGTGTCAACGTTTCACCCAAAAACTGAAAACCCACCCAAGCCAAAGCATTTGCCGAGTTTTTTCTTTCTATCTTTCCCAACTGCAATAATAATTGCACCCGTAACGAGTCACTCTGTTGCACCAATTAGCACAATAGAAGATGCATATTTAATTATGACCAAGTCAGCACTGGCCTGGTCATTTCAACCTGTAACATGAAATATCACACTTTGGGGAGAGCCAGCTAATTACAGTTTCGCTTGCAGCACTCGGGACGGAACCCGGCGACAGGATGGACGGACGATGTACGAGAGGTATGCTCTAATTTGGAATGCGGTGCGGTGTGGCTTGAAATTCACTGCAGAATTGCATCCCTCAACATGACCGATAGTTAAATAAAGTATCTGCTAATAAAACAGTCATTAGCAGCGTGCTTGTGTGAATGCGATATGTGACTTGCCTCCGGTAGCCATTGCTGCTAGCTTGCTTGCGGGAAGAACCAGTTGTGGTTCTTCCCGTACCTGGGATGCTGCAGGCGGCGAGAGGGTGGTTGAAAACATTTACAATTTACCATAAAGTTGAGCCATTCGAGTACGGGGACGTCATCAGGGTTGGCTAGCTTTTGCACTTGCAGCTTGCCATTTATATTCTCCTTTAAGAGCATTCTAGAATGAAACTCAAACGAGGCACCTTTCGCTAACGAAAGGCACTTATAAGTATGTATGGAATATCAGTACGAATGAGACCGTTTCCTGGAATTTCAATCGCTCTTTGAAATGGCTCCAACTGGATGAGGACTGGTAATTTACATTTCAACTTATCCCACTTCCTGGCTGACCAACGAGGGGCCGAAATGGACATCTTGATCGACTCATGCAAGGGGCGATGCATGTAATGACTCGCCTCATGCATGTCGGAGGACAAATATTAGCTCGATGCTCAATATTTACGGAGACATTAATTTAAAAAGCCATTTCGTCCGAAAACTGAAGTCTGGCATCGAACAGACGGTACGTGTGTGGAAAGGAAGATGCGGGTTAAATATTGACCGCAAACAAACGATTGCATAATGACGTAATGGAATAAAGCGAAAGGATTGTAATCATGAACTCCTTTTATTTGAGTCTTAAATTCTTCTCTCCTTTCTAGTTTACGACAGACCCTGGTGACCCTAATGAAATGGCTTCGCCATCATCCGTCGTCATACGCGTTTCTCTTTGCTAGGTAATTGAGCACTCTGTGCTCCGTATCTGCTGCAGGGATGGTGATACGGATTTTCGGCCCTAATCCGATTAGATCGCGGTAAACAACCCTTTTGTAAATTGAAAAGTACATTTATTTTAATTAAGTATGACAATAACGGACGCAGGCGAGAAGTTGTTTGAAGTAGCTCAAGTTGCAAAATTTTTTGTTCACAATTGAGTTTTATCACTGAGCGGGAGATTCTTTCATCGTGTTTTTTATAATGCTGCCTGTTCAAAATTCTTTCAAAACAAGCAAACCGACGCGAAATTGAATTTATTCACAAAAGAAAACAGTATCACGATTTATTCAAAATTTCTCGTTTCAAATTCGAAAATTTGTCTCCGAACCTCAATTACGCAAATTGATCTAATCAGCGGCGCTTTCATCCACAGCCACAACGGGGAATTCCGCCTTCCCCCGATGGCACCACTAAGGAATTGACGGCAGGTACGAAGAAAAGAAGAAGAAAAATCCACACTGCCTCGTTTCGCTAATTGCGTTATTGCTGAGCAATTTCTGATCCGCAGGACTTCAGTCGTCGTCGATATCGATTGTGCAGTACAGCAATCGTTTCTTGAAAACGTACGAATTCCCTTTTTTACTGCAACAGCGGTGGTTAAATAGCCCGAAGGCAAGGTGAACGTTACTGTTAAAAAAGGAACAACGACGCAACGGGCAAAAAAAAACGGTTCAAACTCCGCAAATTGGAAAACGACGACGATCGACGAGGAACACGGTTGGGAGAAGGTTGCAACGCAGGGGGAGGGAGCACTTTGGTAAACAACAGCAGCTGACTTACTGAGCTGCGGTTGCTGGTAAACAAATCATCACACTTTGTTTGCCATGTTTATCGATTTTGTACCTAATGGCTTAATTTAGAGCTAATTTCTGCAAGGTAGATTTAAAAATATTCGTTCTAATTTGATTTAAAAGCTTATTGATTTTGAATATTTATAACATTCGAGTTGTTAGGTACTAGTCTGAAAAAACCTTTAAAATATGTTATGATAAAAGAGATATTTTCAGTGTAGAAATTGCTAAGTGTGCAAAATAAACGAAAACAGAATTTTTTTCAGGCATAAGGAGATATAAAAGAAAGACCTGAAGGTGAACTAAACTGAGGTTCAGAGATCGAAAACAGAGGGAAAAATATTTGAACAGAACAGAAGGCTCCCAATCATTATCTCGGTTAGATTCAATAAATATGAAAACAACAAAGAGTCACCGAGGGGAGCAATGGCAGAAAATTAATTGTTTTGCTAGTTTTCGAGATTAATAAAAAATGTTAAACGGCCTTTAAATTTAATCCCTCCAAATCTCCTTCCACGAGCAATTCAAATTTAGTAAACGCCATTAGCCCATTCCCTACTTTTATTGTAGTTTTAATTTCGCCCAAAACCGTTTCAAATCAAATTGCCCCGAAAATGTCACTGTATTCACACAGAGCCGGCAGCCGAACCAACAAGACAAATGACTTTAATTGACCTGAGATAATCCCCTCCGGGTGTCATTACTGCACTGTTGAACAATTTGCAGCCAGCCAGTGAAGTCAACTCCCCGGAAGCGTTTTTCTTACGCCAGTAGCTAGCTGACTCATCTGCTTTTAGTGCGCTGTCGGAGCGAACGATTTACTGTAACTGTGGGAGGATGTGCAACCCGTCCCGGCCACGTATCGATTTTGTACAGTCGGCAGGATGCGCGTGTCGCCCATTCCGGAATTCGGCGTAATTACCATAATTACATATCTATCTTCGCTATAATTTGTACGAATGTCGCTGGTGTTTCAAATATGTATACGACAGTCATGGGAGCGCTGCAGCGTAGCCAAATAGACTGTGGTGCACCGGGGGTACCCTTCGGTGCCCAGAGGGCAGGGTCACATCGCCTAGTTGGCAGCCAATGCTGTCGGCGACACCCTGACCATGACCATTAAATTTACATAATGCGCGAATTAGCATTGTTATACCCGGCGAAATGAGCCACTGATTAAAATAATTCCAGTCTAATTTCCATCGGATTGTGGTGCTAGCTTTCCGCAAATGAACTACTAATGGATCGGGAAGAGCTTACTCCACGAATGAGAAACAATAAAAGTCTAGTCTGATTGCAATCAACGAGGGTTTAAATAACTGAAAGCATTTTTTCTTGCTTTTGCCGGTGATGATGGGCTACAAAGATCAGTTTTTCTGAGAAGAGCAAAAAAACGAACTCCAATCCTTCAGCCCTTGATAAAATGTCATTCATGACTCACTAGGCCGAGATCAAGGAGACACCAGCGGGCAGAGATAAAGTATTCCCGCTCAAATTAGGATCGTGATCAGAAATTGAATTACTGTTTCGTATCCGCTTTTCCCCCTAATTTTTGCTCCACGATTTCTCGGAAGGTGACGGTGGTGGCGAGCGAAATGTAGCGAAAAAGTTCTATTTGTGGGATCCGGTTCGAGTGCATTTTCCGTTGGGGGTTGTTTTTGGGCATCTTTTCGTCGGGATTTTTCAGGGGGGGGTAAAGAGATGGTCTCAATTTTTTTGGGTGAGATTTCAGCAACGTGAGGCAGTTAGAAGGGGTGGACTTTGGATTTACTGTTTTATTGAATTGTAATACATCACAAGACACGGTGTCTTAAGATACATATTATCAATAATGTGTATGTATGTACATCACAAACTAATTATCTTCTTTGAGTACTCCTCTTAACAGTTTCTTTTGCTTATGAAAAAAAAAAAATCAATAACTGGGTAAATCTCAGTTTCGTAATATAAACGAACTAGCAATATAATGAAAACATGTTCCTCCGAATCAAAAATCGAATAACAGACAAACAACATCCTCAAATCTACTTGAATTTGTAGATTACTCACTGAATGCAATGGGAAAGCTCTTAAAACATACTTTAGCAAGGCATTTGGTAGTATTGACATACTAATGCTTCTTCTTAAACCGCAATAAAATGGTAGTGAGCCTGGTTACTTGAAGTCGCTTGAATTATATTTAACTAATAGACAACAATAAATTAAATTTAGTGGAAAGAGACCAAATTTATTTCAAGTTACTTCAGGTGCTCCCCGAGGGTCCCATTTAGTACCACTTCTTTTTATTGTTTACATAAACGTTTCTTTATTCTTAAAAAAAATCTTAAAATACTATTATACAGTGCAAATAAAAAAAATCACTTTTTCTACTGCCTTGGCTTCTATGTATGATTTTTTCATGTATTTTGACGCAGAAAACAAATTTCCCCGAGTTTGAACACATTTCACCTTAAGGGGCAACAGTTGCGCCATTTTTAATTTCCGAGAAATCGACAATTTTCGACGCCATTTTGTTTTAAAGTCAAATATCCAAATTCTAAGAGTTTGTCCACATATTAACATTTTCTCACCTATCTTAAAAAAAACAGATCTTAGCTTAGCTTAGCACTCCGTGATTGATCCGAATCAGTAAAATTGCACAGTGAATCAACTGAATGGGGCTGGGAGTGACCGACCATTCTCATTGTACAAGTTTTAGTGACTCAATACTTTAAAGGATCAATAGCGACACCGGCCACGTCCTTGCAATCAGGTAGGAAGAGGGTAGGGATGTTAGTGTGACCCTTGCTATTTGGAGACCGTGTTTACCTCTGCATCTCCACAAAGGTCACAGGAAGGAGATTTTTGTTAGTAGGGAAGGGTACGTTGGATCAGGATTCACTTTGATAAGTGATGCGATCATACATATAATTTACACCCGGCTTTATTGAACTTTTTACGGTTTATTCTCCGTTCAGTCGGCTGATTGGAGATTATATTAGCTTATTTATATTTGGTACAGGTTTATACTAGCAGACATTAATAATGCTGTAGGGGCCACGCTTGAGGAATTTGTTTGACTAGAGCACAAAATTGCTTAGTGTTCCAATTCAAGACCGATTTAAACCAAAAGACAAAGGTAGGCTGTTGGGGACACGCCCAGTGAGTGGCATATTCCAGTGAACTGCAAAATGCTGTTGGTTGATTTATATTGACACACCTCATCGTAATCTGATTTATACCGAAGGCTCTTGGAGCCACTCACAAATTTGTGGGGTTTACTTGAAAGGAATACAAGTTGTCGTATTGAAATATTTGGAACCGAGTTAAACCAACAACATTAAAACTATTGTTGGGACCACATACGAGTGTGTATGTGGATAGTCTAGAAAATATTAGAAGTGTTTGAGATTTTATGATTTGAATCCGTTTTAAACCCCATAAGAGATGCTATTAGGGCGAGGCACTCATGTGCGTGGTTCGTATTACAAAATATACAAATAATTAATGAAACAAAATGAAAATATTATTTGAATCAGAGAAATCACACGGAACGGTAAAATGTTTTATTTAAGTGATAAATTTACATGCGATTTTTTTCTCATATAAATCGTTAGTCCTTCGGTATATCACATTCAGTCTGTTGTATTTGATTAATTACACTGGGTATAATTTTAATAACGCGCGCAAAATCTGTTCTAAGCCGACTACTGCGAGGATAAACTTGAACGCGTTCAACGAATCCGCTGGTGTGTGTAAATTAACCAAGTCACCTATTGAATCCAGAAACTGGCAAAGTTCCATGCATCCAAAGCCTAGAATTCAATAAAATACAAATATGCATATGAAACAAAAGAGAAATTTTTAGAAATGCCAAAATTGTCATTAAAAGCGTATAGTCGATATCGATTCGTGTCATATCGATTTACGAGACTTTAAAATAGTCACTTAAAAATCAATATTTGATCAAAAAAATAGAAAATCATGAAATGAAGCTGACAAAATACCTACACAACTATGTCTGAGTTTTAGTTATTCGAATCGTAAAAATATAATATTATAGGATACTAGAAAACTAGCTTTTTTTTATTTAATAAATTTTGTTTTATTTATTTAATTATATCAGCCAATGATGTAAAAAATCTATTCAAGATCCGAAAAAAAACCACTCCTAGTTAAACAAAAAATGAGGCCGCTCAGGTAAAACTCCAAAATAGCATATTTTTGTGTACCAACATAAACCGGTAAATTTGCTCGCAAAGTGCTTTCTCCTTGTCCATCACCGCTAGTCAGCCTATACACCAGAGAGACGCCGAGACACCTACCACTAAGGCAACTGTCAACATCGAAACGGGCGAGCTGTATAATTTTGCATTGCCGTTATCCGTTTTGATGTTGACAGTCGCCCCAACGGCGAGCGTCCCGTCATCTCTCCAATATACAGGTTCTCTAATCACCGCGATTCAATGAGCAAAACGCCAGAATATATGCAAGCTCAACTCTGGTGCTTAAATGCCAAACTCATAATCAGGACATAGTATATTAATATATAAAACATCCGCATGAAAATTGACATCCGCATCCGCATCATACCATGCGGATGTTGAGAAAAAAATATCGCTTCATAAAATTTTGTAGACAAGTTTTCGTTGGTGTATTTTCTGCTCGCTTGAATAACTTTTGCACTGGGGAGGGACATTGTCATGCGAAATAAGCAAAATAAAACACAAGGGATGCTACGGATATCCGCATCCGCAAATGCGGAACATCCGCTTAAAAATTGACATCCTCATCTACATCTGCATCCGTAATCACATATCCGCATCCGCATCCGTATCTGCTGATGTCTAAAAAATCACATCCTTAACATCCCTATTCTACACCCATGTTGCATGTGGCCCCGCTTTTTTTCAAGTTTCATCATTCTTTCGATTTTCCGAAGCATCACGAAAATTGTCCGTTGGCACCACACAAACGGAGATGTTGGCAATACATATCTGTCGGCCCTCAAATTTTCGATGTGGAAACAGTGGAGCACTGTGTCATCCGAAGAGTGCCTTATTCCCACTGTTCGGAAGAGGACAGAGATGCGAATATCATCATATCCGATATTAAACTAAACAACAAATTATCCTCTTGAGGAAAAACTGAATACTTAATTGCAGAGTCAACATTTTCTCGTCCATTCATTACACTTCATTTAGAATGTGAGAACGCCTTGAAGAAGACGGTTAAAATTTCGACTTAATCTCCATGTCTCAGCAAGAATTAATTGTTTTTCCTTCAACAATATGCAATACTCAACAGCAGCGTAATGATATGCTGCGTAACTGAGTGCGGCATCTGCTGTTATATGCTCCCATACAACAAGCCTTGAAAATAATCAAGCTTCAATTATGCATATACAGTACTATTCAAACTGGTCACTTGAAACGCGGATTTCGATTGGTATGATTGGTCGTTTATTGCTCACTTTCCCTAGCACGGTCGACAAAATATTATACCTAGTTAACCAGGAACGCACTCTTTGGAATATATAAGAACCTACTTCTGCTCAAACCTATCAGTTTACCAGTGGATGGCCACTAGGATGGTCCTAACTAAGTGGCAGCGGCTAGCAGCAATAGGTGCAGCAGCAGTGGATGGCAGTAGCGCCAGCAGATAGCAGCAGCGGTGAATCCGACGTGCAAGAGGATGATTTACTGCGAACTGGAGCAACCAGCATAATTCATATTTATTTATTTATTTATTTCGTCAATCATATATGTAGACTGGTTACAATAATTCCTAAACTATACACGAACATAAGACAAATTAATTTTGTGTCCTCAGCCTCAAGGACTTGCAATACTGTTTCAGTTTACAAATGAAGCCATCGCGTACTCTCGCCGTTCTTTTAATGTTTGAATGTCAATCAACATGGATGGATTACCATCTAGCATGTTTTTGTCAAATAGTGTAGCGTCCACGAATGACAGTAAATGCGTTCTGTTTGCCAAGTATTTTGCTGGTGTTTTCAATAGCGAGTGTGCATCCTCGGATGAAATTGCTGAAGCCATGTTTCCTGTTCCTAGTGACACATTTTGCGCCGATATCTTTACAATCTCAAACGAAGAAGTTGCTGAAGCCATTTGCAACCTGAAACAATCATTCTCTCCTGGACCCGATGGTATTCCTGCCGTTATCCTGAAGAAATGCGCTGCAGTTTTAAAGTCACCGCTAGCCGCTATTTTCAACCTTTCCCTTCAATGTCATCAATTTCCTCGCAGCTGGAAAGAATCTTTGATGTTTCCGGTTTTCAAAAAAGGTGATAAACGAAATGTGGAACACTATCGTGGGATCTCTTGCTTGTGTGCGTGTTCAAAAATTTTTGAAACGATTGTCCACAATCATCTCATATTCAGCATAAAAAGCTATATTTCTACCGCTCAGCATGGGTTTTACCCTGGTCGATCCGTTTCTACTAACTTGCTGGAATTCACTTCACTCTGCTTGCGTGGTATGGATCGTGGTCTTCAGGTTGATGCTGTTTACACGGACCTGAAAGCTGCTTTTGATCGTGTTGATCATGGATTACTTTGTGCAAAATGCGACAAGCTTGGAGCTTCAACTGGACTGGTAAAATGGCTCAGTTCTTATCTACGCAACCGACAGATCGCGGTAAAGTTGGGAACGTCGCAATCCGCTTGGTTCAGCAACAATTCTGGTGTTCCTCAAGGCAGCATTCTTGGGCCGCTGCTTTTCTCTTTGTACATTAATGATGTAACTAAAGTTCTACCACCTGGCACACGACTATTGTACGCTGATGATACTAAAATATTTCAAATTGTTGAGAATTATGATGATTGCTGTAGACTTCAAACGTTACTCGATGCTTTCAACGACTGGTGCCTACGCAACTATATGATGCTGAGCATTCCCAAATGTACCGTGATCAGCTTCCAGCGCAAAAAACAGCCGTTGCTTTTTGACTATCGTATCGCTGGCACTTATTTACATCGTAGCGACGTTGTCACTGATTTGGGTGTTTTGTTGGACACCAGTATGTCATTTAGGCAGCATTATTCTGCGATCATCAATAAAGCCAATCGTCAACTTGGTTTAATATTTAGGATTGGAAAGGAGTTTCACGATCCTGGTACTATGCGCACACTCTACTGCTCTCTGGTACGCTCAGTTTTAGAAACTGCCTGCGTTGTTTGGGACCCGTACTACGATTTTTGGACTACGATTTTGGAACGATTTGTCGCAGATTGCCATGGAGGAACCCTAATAATTTGCCGCCATACGAAAACCTTTGCCTGCTGGTGGGGATAAAACCCCTTGAAGAACGTCGTAAGGACATACTGGCCAGAACTGTACACAAAATCCTCACTGGTTGCTATGACTGCCCCGCTATCTTGACAATGCTTCAGCTGCAATGCCCTCTTCGTCCACAACGTCATCAGCGATTACTGCAGACCAACGCACACCGCACGAATTATGGCCAGCATGAACCTGTTCGTCGGATGGCTTTGGTCTATAATCGTCAAAATGTTAATTTTAATTTCTAGTATAGTTAATTAATGTGCATTGTTTGTTTTGACTTTATCTATGTTATCTGTATCAAATTTTTGTAATATCTCTGTATATGTTTTTGTTTTTTTAAAAAAGATGCTGGGTTTTTATGCCGCCTTAATAGTCGCCTACCAGTGACTTTCAAGGTGGCTTTTCCCAGCCATACACTCACTTATTCATTAAGACTGCTAGTCGGATGGATTTATTTCAATAAATAAATAAATAAATAAACATGCAGCGTGCTTCATATGACGGAAGACGATGTGCGGTCCAACCTAACTTACGGAGAGCATATAGTAAAAATTGCTTTTGTACTGATTCTATTCTTTCTTCATGCACGCCAGGACGAGGAGACCACACAATGCTACAGTATTCCAGTATTGACCTCACATAGGCAATATACAAAGTTTTGATAGTGTACGGGTCTTGAAAATTGTAGCAGAAGCGTTTGATAAACCCTAACATGTTGTTTGCCTTGTGTATGATAGTGTTATAGTGGTCGATGAAATTGAGTTTAGAATCTAAGATTATTCCTAAATCCCTAACTTTATCACATTTCTTCACATTCTGATCCCCTAATGCAATTACAATTTTGGGCGTTGTTAATTTTCTGCTAAAGGATATTACATTGCATTTTTTTACATTTACTTCAAGTAGGCTTTTCTTACACCAGATGTAAAATGTGTTGATTTCATTCTGAAATACATTGATGTCTTCTTGATTTTTTATTTCCAAAAACAGCTTCATGTCGTCGGCATATCTTAGAACTTTAATATTTTTGAGAATGAAGGAAATGTCGTTTACGTACAAAATAAAAAGAAGTGGTCCTAAGTGGGAGCCTTGGGGAACACCTGAAGTAACTTGATGGGATTTGAATTTTTTCCATTAAATTTTATTATTTGTTGCCTGTTTGTCAAATATGATTCAAGCCACTTCAGGAGACCAGACTCAATTCCATTTTTTTGCAGTTTAAAAAGTAGCATTGGTATGTCAATACGATCAAATGCTTTGCTGAAGTCTGTATGAAGAGCTTCAACATGGTTCCCATTATCCATTGCATTCAATGAGTAATCTACGAATTCAAGTAAATTTGTGGATGTAGAGCGGCCTTTGAAGAAGCAGTGTTGTTTGTCAGTTATTCGATTTTTGACTTGAGCAAATATCTTTTCATTGACAATTGCCTCGAAGAGTTTAGGAATGCAAGAGATAATAACGATTCCACGATAATTACGTATGTCAGATTTACGCCCAGATTTGAAAATAGGCACTAAAAATGAGCTTTTCCATATTTGGGAAGACTCCAGTTTTCAACGAAATATTGAACAGCCAGAACAAAGGAGATGTAAGTTCCTTCGAAAGATTTTTCATGAGTGCTGGAGGTATTCCGTCAGGTCCAGGTCCTTTGGAAGGGTCTAAATTTCTCAGACCCTGCAAAACATCCTGTACCTGAAGTTGGTTGACACCAACGTTTCTTGGATATTCTGGATAAAATGCAAAATAATCGCGGTCGCGATTTTCTTTGGAAAATGTGGTATAGATTTCCTGGAAAAATTTTGCAAAGAGATTGCAATTTTTCTCCGAGCTATCACCAACATATTCATCGAGTTGCATTATTGATGGAAAATTGTCTGATTTTAGTTTTGTTTTGACATAATTGAAGAAGTTCTTTGGACAAGACTTAATTTATAGTTCAGTTTTTGCATTGAATTCTTCAAATGCATCACTGATTGCAAGGTTCAGTTGATCACATATTTCCAAGTAAATTGCTAGATTTTCACTGCTATTGTGTTTTTTGAAAATTTTGTGGGCTTTTTGTTTGCGGTTTTTTTAATTTTTTATTTGTTTGTCAAACCAGACTGGATGTTTAGTGTTAGCGTGGCGTCGTTTTTTCTTCAATGGAATCTTTTGAGAGATGATGTTGTACAGAATTTTGTAAAAGACGCTAACAGATTATTCGACATTTCCTTCATCTCTAAAAATTTGTTGCCTATTGACACAGTTTAATTTATTTTTAATATTTGCATAATTCGCAAGTTTGAAATCAAGGACTTCCTCATACTCACAGTCGTTGGGTCATTGATATTCATGTAAAAATAAAGAATATTCAATTGCTGTGTGAAACTTTTCGTTTTTCCACAGTGGGTTAACTGATTCGGTCACACAGAAATCTTCATGGATATTCGTTAAGAGTAGGTCCAAATAGCAATTTTCACGGTTTCTTACATGGTTAATCTGGTTCAAACCTAGTTTAGCAATTTCGTCAAACATGAAGTGCAAAGTGATGTTATCTCCAACGACTGGGAGTAGGATGCTTTCGTTTTCAGGGTCCAAGATGAAGTCAGCGGTGTTTTGATTGAAGTCCCCATAGATGTAAACTTTCACTTCTGGAGGTAGTTCAGATAAAAAATTTTCTGCGCAATTAAAAAACTTTTCATACGTAATTTTATTAGCGTTATGTGGAGGAAAGTACACAGAGGCGAATACGTGTGTTTCACCTGCTATGTGCGATTTTATCCAAATGTGCTCGAATTTGTTGAATTTAGGTGCAGCAACAGTATCTTCAAAATGGGTTTGAAAATTTAGAGCTTCCCATACTCTTTAAACATATTTGAGTCTATTTTATTAGAACTTTTAAAGACTCGTAACACACGAGCTCAACATAACTACCCATAAATCATTTTGTAGGACTGTGGATAATACTGTGTTTTACCACTATCCGCAAAATTTTGTCGAGTGGCAGAAAAACTGTACCGCAGCTTACTATTTACATGACATGTGAGATAACTCGCATTCAGTTGTTACCTCGGCAGCATTTTTTACCATTTTCAGCACTTTATCAGCTACTAAATTGTCCATAACAGCTACAACAGAAAATAACAAAATGCACGAGCGAGAGAAAAATTTTAACTGATTCTCAATCAAATGACTTCACAATACACAATCCAACAGCGAGTCGAGATTATTAAAATTTACCACCGAAATTCGGAGTCAGTGGCCTCAATTTTAGGAGCGGAACGTCCAGTTTATGGTCGTCATAATCGTCCTGCCAGATCAACAATTGAGCGTCTATTGGAAAATTTTAAAACCACAAGCACAGTAGGGTGAAAGCACCGGTTTTGGCCATAGTATGTTATTAATGAGAGTTATTTGGCCTTCTTCCTTCGAAAAATATGTAATCGAATCAGTTCAACGTTGAAATCGGGTTAACTCGCCTATATTTTTCACTAACATGGAGATTAAATAATAAAATAATGTTGGTTTGTTTACATATTCTCCAACCAAAAAACTTCTCCAGGCTCTTATTTTGGCCATAGCATTTCTTTATTGGCCACTTGATTATTGGCCAATTCGAAAAAGTTGAATCACACGAATTTATTTCATAATTTGACTTTACCATGTAGATGTATTTTATCAGCAGAAAATCCTCGTTATTTAACTAACTAAACTAATATACATTATATAACAAGACTCGCTTGTTCGGTCCTCATTGGAGTTCTGTTTCACTGTCTGGATTCCTCACTATATTGATACAATCCACCGCATTGAAAGCATCCAGCGCCGATTCGTACGTTACGCTTTTAGAATGCTTCCCTGGCGGCAACCCTTGCGTAACACCCAATAGGAGGATCCAGCTGCCAGCTTCTCCAGCTCGATACTCTTTAGCTTCGCCAAGAAACAGCGCGCGGTAGTCTCGAATGTTTTGACTCTACGGGTTGATTGCCCGGCCATTCTTCGCCTGATCAACCTGAACGCGCCATCCAGAACCCTGTGGAGGTCATCTGCGTTGCAACTGCCTTTTCGTCGCACCAACTACTGTGCAAACAGTGCCCTCATTGGTATTTAACGTGCCTTCAACCGTGTGTCATGTGCTTTTGACTTTCATTAATCGCATTATATCAAATAGCATTGCTAATAGGTACAATCTTTCTTATCCAAAGCCAGTTTTGTGTTTTCACAAATCTTATACGATATCTTATGACAGCCCGAAAAACTCCGTACTTTTCATGTTGCATCAATGTTTATACGTTACCATGGTTTTGTTTACATATGGCCAATATCAGGATTATGAATTATGGAATTGCTTCGATATGTGGCCAAGAATGGATCATTGATTGTTTTTGGAAGCTTTTGTTATTTTCGATATTGCCGAGAAAAATTATACCATAATGCATATTTTTTTATCCATGTGCTGTAGTAAGTTGTGACTGATGCTGGTAACAAAATTTGTCATAAAAATGGACAAACTTAAACAAGGTTATGCTCTAACAAAAATAGCTTGCAAATTACCTAAACGTTAGACTGTACAGTAAACCTGGCAGAGTATAATTAGTTCCTTTACTAAAAGTAAAATACGCATATTTGTTTGCTACAGTGAGTAATATATTTGTCGAAGAATATCAGTAGTTTCAATAGGAGACTTCGAAATAAGAGTAATTTGAGATACTTCTTCACAATTATCAATTTAATTCTATCATGGCCAAAACTGGTGCTATGGCCAAAACCGGTGCTTCTACCCTACTGTGGGAGTGGTATTGGGCCATATTCAGCTGTTTTTTGGGAACCAGAAGTTTCTATCTTGGATTCAAAAATAGCGTCTGTAGTCAATATTTGGCTACTGTACATCATTCCGACCATTATAGACTGTTTGCCGGAAAATCGGTTGAAATACCTGTTTCATTTGCATGGGAGAACCTTCAGCCCCCCTTCAAAGTATGGAGGGGTGTTAAACCAAAATAAAACCTTTTCTTGTTCTCAAAAACTTCTACAGGTTAAATGGGGGCTTTATTAGTCCCCGAGTTATGAAGAATTTAGTGTTTGATTAGTATTGGAGCCCTCCCTTCCAAAAGAAGGAAGGATGTCGAACCAGCATAAAAATATTTCTTGCTCCCAAGACCTTTATATGCCAAAATTGGTTTCATTTACTCGATCAGTACTTGAGTTGAGCGAAAAAGTTTTCTTTAATTTGTTTGGATGTCCTCTCTTACAATAGAGCGAGGGGTGTCGAACCCCCATTCAAATGTTTATTACTCTTAAGAATATCCACACGCAAAGTTTGGTTCCGAATAATTGGCTCTTGAGTTATACAGAAGAGGGGTGTCAAACTAGCACAGAAATATTTCTTACTCTCATAAACTTCCACTTGTCAAATTTGGTTTAATTTGTTTGAAAAGTTCTCGAATTATGCAAAAATTTGTGTTTCAATTTTATGGGCCCCTACCTTCCAGACAAAGGAGGGGTGTCGAATCACCATTTCAAAGTTTAATACTCTCATAAACATCCGCGTGCCAAATTTGGTTATTTTTGCTTGATTAGTTCTTGAGTTATGCAGAAATTTGTGTTTCATCTGTATGGGCTGGGGTGTTCCAAAATAACGTATCGTTAGATAGCCCGGGGGCACAACCAGCAAATGGTTGGTTATGGTGTAACAATAAAACTTTTGTATGGCGAAAAGCCTGTAAAATAAACGTGAGTTTTACAAAAAAAAAATTAAATTTTTCACTTGATATTATTTTATTTATTTTTTTTTAAACCAATATATATTTTTTGCGCATCCCTTAGAGTTCAAACTAAGAGAAAAAAATGTTACGGCATGTTGTGGATCAAATTCCGTTTTTACAATTTTTTTAGCTATTCTGGAAATTCTTAATTTTGGTGTTTTTCTGAAATTAAACCTTTAAAAACTGTGCTGAAATTTACACTAGCAACCATCTTATAGAACGAAAAATGGGTAATTTTATGAGGAAAACCTTCCTAAAAGACACAAGCTATACGAGTTTTATTATGGAAAGACTATTGTAAAATGTGATAATCTTCAGTGTATGCAACATCGATTCAACAATTCTTGACTACGGTTGCTTAGCAACATTAGTTTGTTTGTATCTATATCAATATATAGTAGGCGCTGCAGATTAACCAGTATTTATCATTCCTTCAAGCCTGAACGATGTCGCTCAGATTTAAAGTTAAAAAAGATATTTTAACAGTTAATTTAAACAGGCGCTTCCCGGAAGAAATTATCAAGAACACATCATCCTTCCAAACAACCGGTATTAAGCTTTTAATTAAGCAGAATTCTTTAATCTTAACTTTGTTATCTGATTATTAGTACTGAGAACTGGGTTCACCTATGCATAATAAAATCACGTCTAAACTAAAAATCCAAACATGGTAGGCGATGGTTATACGACGTTTTCGTTGATAAGTAGACTTGATGTTGCACACATTGAATATTAGGTATCAGATTTTACAATATTCTTCCAATAATGAAACTCAAATAGCTTAAAAATGATTTAAGATAGGATTTTTGTGTCTTCTAAGAATTTTTTCTCATAAAATTTCCCATTTTTCCATAGTATAGGATGTTGCTAGCGTAAAGTTTAGTACGTGTTTCAAAGATTTATTTTAAGAAAACTCCAAAATTAAGACTTTTCAGAAGAAC